>NW_016825918.1:0-25166 GCF_001698545.2 Rhinopithecus bieti
CTGGGAGTCTGCAGCAGGACAATCAATTAAACTCAAGAGGCGGAGATTGCAGTGAGCCGAGATTGCACCGTTTGCGTTTCGCCATGTTGCCCAGGCTGGTCTCAAACTCTTGGCCTCAAGTAATCCACCCATCTCGGCCACACAAAGTGCTAGGATTACAGGCATGAGCCACTGCTCCCGACCTTGGCTTCCTTTCCTTAGCATGATGTTTTCGAGGCTCATCCACACTGTAATAGTGTAGCATGTATCACTATTTCATTCCTTTTTATGGCTGAATAATAATTCACTGTATGCATAGATCACATTTATCCATTCATCATTTGATGGATATTTGGGTTATTCCACCTTTTGACTTTTGAAATAATGCTGCTATGAACATGCATGTACAAGTATTTCTTTGAGCACATGTTTTCAGTTCTTTTGGCTATATACCTAAGAGTGTAATTCTCGAGTCCCGTGTTAATTCTATGTTTAACTTTTTAGGAACCACCAAAATGTTTTTCACAGTGGCTGAATTATTTTATATTCCCAGCAGTCATGTAAGAAAGTTCTAATTTCTCCACATCCTATTCAACAATTCTTATTTTCCATCTTGAAAAAAGTATCGCCATCCTGGTAGATGTGAAATAGTACTTATTGTTTTGATTTGCATTTTTCTAATAGCTAATGATGTTGAATACCTTTACATGCATGCATATCTTCATTGTTGACATGTCTATTCAAATCCTTTGCTTATTTCAAAAATGGAGTTGCCTTTTCTTGATGTTTTTTTCTGAATTTTTAATATGTTCCGGATATTAGACAATCAGATACATGATTGGCAAAGGTTTTTCTCCCATTCTGTTTTCTTTTCACTTTCTTGATAATGTCCACTGATCCACAAAAGTTTTCAATTTCAATGAAGTCCCATTTATCTTTTTTACTTTTGTTGCCTGTGCTTTTGTGTCATATTCTAAGAATCCAATGCCAAATACAAATACATGATTTACCCCTATGTTTTGTTCTAAAATTTTACAATATTCACTCTTACATTAATGTTTTTGATTCATTTTGAGTTAATCTTTGTGCATAGTATTTGGTATGACGTCGGAGTCCAACTTCATTCTTTGGCATGTGGATAACCAGTTACCCTAGCAGCATTTCCTTAAGAAAAGATTCTTTCCCCATAAATGACCTTGGCACTCTTGTTGAAAATCAATTTAGCATAGGCTGACCCCCACAGACTCAGGCTCCAGCCTTGCCCTTGCAGTCCCAGGCTCCAGGTCACCCCTGTACATTGTCTTCAGCTCCAACCCAGTGCCAGTCCAGCCCCCACAGACTCAGGTTTCAGGCCCACCTCATCACCAGGCAGGCCCTGGTTGTCCCAGGCTCCAGACTGGCCCTATGGCCAGGCCGCTCCCTCAGCTCTAGACTCTGGATGCACCCATAAACCAAGCCTCTAGATCTGTGTTGGGTCATGGCTAGCCTCACAGCCCTAGGCCCTGGGCTGGCACCCATGGACTGAGCCGCCAGGCCTGTTATGGGGCCAAGGTGGTCCTGCAGCCTCAAACTGCAAGCCAGCCCCCAGAGTCCCAGACTCCAGGCTGGCACATGCAGACATCACCTGCAGACCAGTTCCTACAGCCCCCAGACTTCAGGCCTGGACTTGTGGACCCAGCTTCCAGATCCTCCCCAGTGTCAGGGAAACCCCTTCTGAACCTGGACCTGGTCTGCCCAATGATAGGCTGGCTTCTATACTTTCAGACTTCAGGCTGGCACCCGTAGACCTAGTCTCTGTATCCATTCCAGCTCCAGGCTGACCCCTGTGACCTCAAGCATCAGGTCAGCACCTACAAAGCCAGCTTCCAGGCCAGCCCCCAAGGATTAAAGGCTCCACACCTGCCCAGTGCCAGGCTAGTTCATTTGGCCTCAGACCCCAGGTTGGCCCTCTCAGACTCAAGCTCCAGGCCCACCCCAGGTGCCAGACAGGCCAAAAGCAAGTCTGACCCACATGGCCTCGGGCTTCAGGCCCACCGCAGGGCAAGACTGGCCCCCATAGCCATGTTGGTCCCCATAGCACCAGGACCCAGACCCAAATCCATGAACCCAGGTGCTAGGTCCACCCTACCTGCTCACCAAGCTGGCTCTCCCAAGAAATCCAGCAGCAAGCCCATCCATGGACCATGCTAGATATGTCTTCCCAGAATCTCTGGACAGACTGAACCGTGAAGGGCTTTCCCAGCCAGAGCCAGTCATCAAACACTGGAATAAGTCCCCACATTTTTTTTTAAACGAACTTTTGCTATTGTTGCCCCGGCTAGAATGCAATGGTGCAATCTCGGCTCACTGCAATCTCCGCCTCTTGAGTTTAATTGATTGTCCTGCTGCAGACTCCCAGGTAGCTGAGATTACAGGCGCCTACCACCACGCCTGGCTAACTTTTTGTATTTTTAGTAGAGACAGGGTTTCACCATGTTGACCAGGCTGGTCTCAAACTCTTGACCTCAAGTGATCTGCCCACCTCTGCCTCCCAAAGTGCTGGGATTACAGGTGTGAGCCAATGCACCCAGCCTAAAATTATTTTAATGATTGTAGTTCTTTTGATTTTCAGTATAAATTTCAGAATAATGTCTATGTCTACAAAAAAAATCCTACTATCACTTTAATTGTATTGCATTAGATCTATAGATCAATACAAGGAGAACTCATATATTTATTGTGTGTTCCCATTCATAAACACCCTATGCTCATGTTTATTCCATTCATTTAGGCCTTCCTGGATTTCTTTCATTATCGTTGTATAATTTTCAGAATGTAGAATTTCTTTGATTCATGCCTAGGTATTTCATTTTTGGAGTTACTGTAAATGACACTGGTTTTAAATATTTTGTTTCCATTTTTATGCTTACTGTATATAGAAATACAGTTGATTTTTGTGTATTGAGCAAGTACGCTTTACGTTTAGTAAACTCACTTATGAGTTCTAGGAATTTTTTGTGGATTCCATGGAATTCTCTGCTTAGATGATAATGACATCTGTGAATACCAGGCAGTTTTATTTCTTTTCCTGTCTGAAAGTCTTTTAATTCTATTTCTTGAGTTATTACAATAGGAAGGACTTCTAAGTATGATGTTGAATAGAAGTGGTGAAGTACACATCCTTGTATTGTTCATGAACTTAGGAGGAAAACATTCAGTTGTTCCCTATTAACTACGATATTAGCTGTGAGTTTTCTTGCAGATTCCCTTTATCAAGTTGAGGAAAGTCTTTTCTGTTCTTAGTTTGCTGAGAGTTTATGTCTTGAATGGATATTGAATTTTGCCAAAGATTTTTTCTACATCAATTCATATGATCTTGCATTTCTTCCTTTTATTGACCATTAATATAATGGAATAAATTTACTGTTTGTTTTTAACATTCAATAAGCCCTGCATTCCTGGGATAAGCCACACATGGTTGAGCTATATTTTTGTTTTTAGACATTGCTGGATTCAATTTGCTGATATTTTGATTTTAGCATTTATATTCATGAGAGTTGGTGGTCGGTCGTTTCTTGCTCGCTTGCTTCTTTTATACAGTCTTTGGCTGGTTTTGTTATCAGGGTAATCCTGGCCTCATAAAATGTGTTGGCAAGTAGTCTTTACTGTTGTATTTTTGGGAAGAGATATTGTAGAATTGGTATTAATTCTTCTTTGAATGTTTGGTGGAATTTGCCAGTGAAATCATTTGGGCTTCTATCTTTTTTGGAAGGTATTTTACTATGAATCCATTTCTTTTTAATACATAAATCTTTTGTAGAGATAGGGCCTCACTATGTTGCCCAGGCTGGTCTCAGTCTTTTGGGTTCAGGTGATCCTGCCAGCTTGGTCTCTTAAAGTTCAATGTATTTATAAGACTATTCAAATTATTTTATATTGGGTGGGTCTTGATAATTCGTCTCTTTAAAAGAATTAGTCAGTTTCATGTAAGTTCTTGAATTGAGTTTTTTTGTGGTATTAGGTTGGTGCAGAAGTTTTTCCTATTAAGAGTAATGGCAAAAACCGCAATTACTTTTGCACCAATTTAATGCCATCTCTCCCTCTTTTGGGCCATTGTTAGTATGTGTCTTATTCAGCAAGCTGGGAAGTAGGAGGAGCGTGGCACCAGTAGCTGCTCAGCTTCTGGTGACAGCCACCTCCTAAGCCAAAACATAGTAGAAAAGGCCAAAGGGGAAGCAGACACATGCAAAGAGGGAAAACCCGAGGAGCATGCTGGTTTAGTAACTAAACCTACCGTCATGGGCACTAATCCAGTCTCACCAGAGCCAGTACTCACTCACTACCTCAAGAATGGCAGCAAGCTGTTCATGAAGGATCTATCTCCATGACCCAGACACCTCCCACAAGGCCCCACCTCCCAACACCACCACACTGGGGATCCAATTTCCACATGAGTTTTGACGGGGACAGACCAATCATATCCAAACCAATCATATCCAAACCATAGCAGTACATTTCTAAATTTCCAGGATCTGGAAAGATCCCAATAAGATGAATTTTTTTTATAATATTCATTTTTCTGTGCACTTAATGTGTAATAAAGAATTTGCCTGGATTTTGTCCCTGAGTGCTAGGAGATAACCTCTAATCCTTTGCAATACCCTGTGTGATGGGCGTGTCTTTGTCATTCCTGGTGGGCACCACGGACTACATTTCATGGTTTATGCTAATGAGGTGAATCATGGGAGGCCCCTAGATAGTTTATGCAATGAGATGACTCTGAATAGAGGCTGGCCATACTAGAAAGACCAACCACATGACTAGAGGGTTGGGTCATTGAACTATGCGATATCAGCCCAGTCACCAGAGAGACGGAGGGAGATTGTAGATTGAGTTAAACCAGATGGCCAACTAACAGATGGCCAACACAGAGGTTTTATCTGAATTGTCTAGTCTGCCATTACCAGGAGGAGAAGACATTGGGTTTATTCTAATCTCAGTGATCACTCCTCAATCTTCTTTACTGGTTCCTCATCTTCTCTCAAAATTATCTCTTTGGGGATGGGGAGATGTTGCAAATGCTCTCTATTTTGATTTGGATGGCGGTTACATGGGTGTATAACCATGTTAAAATTGTACACTTAAGTTTCTGTGGTTTGCTGTATGTATGCTATACCTCAATTATTAAGAGACATCATGTAAAAGTGGAAATACATGGTACAAGCTGGAAGAAGATGTTTATCCTGCATACAATTGACAAAAGATTGATTATCAAGAATATATTTTGAGAACTCCTAGAAATCAATAAGAAAGACAAACAGCCCAGTATGATAATAGACAAAAATCATGAACAGGAATTCCATAGAAGATGGAACTTATGTGGCCAATAAACACATGAAGATATGCTCAGCTCATCAGTAGTCGGGGAAATGCTAAATATGTCTACAAAATAAATCTTATACCCATTTGATTGGCAAAGATTAAGAAACCTGGCAACATCAAAGGTTAGACAGGATGCAGAGCAGTGGGATCTCATACACCTTGCAACATGTTGGGAATATAAATGAACACAACCAGTTTGGAAAACAATGTGGCATCAATATATAAAGAAGATCATTGACAACTCAGCGACTCCTGTCAATGTCCACTGGACAAGAATTTCACAGCAGCCCTGGCCACAGTAGCAAAAACCTGGGAGCTACGCAAATGATCACAAACAAGAGAATGTGTAGATCAACTGTGGTATATGCACACCATGATATACTATGTAGCAAGGCAAATGGGTGAACTGCACTTTTATGCTTAACAACGGATCAATGTTGGTATAAGTATATAAAAATGCAGTTACCACAAGACTACATGCAGTATGACAACCTTTTCATAAAATTCAAAATCAAGCAAAACTGAAGAGTATAATTGCCAGGCGCAGCGGCTCATGCCTGTAATCCCAGCACTTTGGGAGGCAGATGTGGGTGGAGTGGTTGAGTCCAGGAACAGGAGACCAGCCCGCGCAACATGGCTAAACTCCTCTCTACAAATAATTAGCCAGGCGTCACGGCACGCGTTTGTGCTCCCAGGTACTTGGGAGACTGAGGTGGGAGAATCACCTGAGCTGGGTAGGTTGAGGCTGCAGTGAGCCAAAATCATGAGAGAGAGAGAGAGAGAGAGAGAGAGAGAGAGAGAGAGAGTGTGTGTGTGTGTGTGTGTGTGTGTGTGTGTGTGTGTATGCTGGGGAGGTTGAGGCTGCAGTGAGTCAAAATTGATTGTGTGTGTGTGTGTGTGTGTGTGTGTGTGTACTTATTTGCAATAAAAATCAAAGAAATACCAAGTGTCCAATTCAGGTTAGGGTTGCTTCCAGTGGGAGTGAAGGGGGTCAGGAGGATGCAGTGAGGGGAGCTCAGAGGTGGATGTAAGTTACTGGTAATAGTCTAGTTTTTGGATTGAGTAATAGGTAAATGGGGGAACACTGCATTATAAAATAAATAAACAAATAGGGCCTGACATCAATCATGAGTAGCATGTTATGAAACCAGGAGTATTATTAACTCAATTCTATATAGCCTGAGTCTCCTCTAAAAATCAAATGCTGCATTGGATTACTTAGACCCGGGTCTGAAATATTTGTTCTTCCCTCCTTCCAGTCTACACAGGTGCTCCCTCAGCTCTTTGGTCAGGCCAGGAAGCATTCGAGTGTGATATCTCTCTCTTTGTATATATTTGAGCAGGAGGCACTAGAGCAGGGCTGCATGTCTTGCATCTGGCAGATGTTTAACCCAGATGTTAGCTGGGACAGAAAGAATCCCCCAGAACCCTGAAATAAACTGGGTCCCAATGATCAATACAAGTTCTACTCAGTGAATGTAGATTACAGCAAACTGAAAAAAAAATGTCCAGACTTCTAAATTAAATGTTTCCCTACAAAACAATTTAGGATGAAGGTCTTCCAGAGGCCCTTTGCACAACTTTTCCCCTTAACTGGGAAATATTTGTCCTCTAAGTGCACTAAAATCATGCTAGTGTATCGTGTTGGGTTTTAACACTGATTAGTAAATATGTTTACCCATTTATTATGAAGAACATGACAAAGGATACAGACGAACAGCCAGATGAGAGAGATGCATAGGACACAGTATGTGGGAAGGGGCATGGAGCTTCCATGACCTCTCCAGGTGCACCTCCCTCCAGTAACTTCCACGTGTTCAGCTATGCGGAAGTTCTCTTCTCCCCAAATTCTTACAAATAGAGAGCCCCCGGGCTCAGTCCTTGGTCTGATTCTTTCCTTTTACTACACTCTTGTCATAGCTGATGGAAGATCCTGGTTTTAATACTACCTGTGTCAGAAACAAGACAAACATCCCCCCTTTCACCACTTCAATGCAACATAGTACTGGAAATTGTAGCCAAAAAATTTGGGCAAGAGAAAAAAATTAAAAGCACACAAATCAGAAAACAAAAAGTTTCTGGGCACGGCGGCTCACACCTGTTATCCTAACATTTGGGAGGCTGAGGATGGTGAATCGCATGAGGCCAGGAGTTCGAGTCCAGCCTGGGCAACATGGCGAAACCCTGCCTCTACCAAAAATACAAAAGTTAGCCGGGCGTGGTGGCATGCGACTGTAGTCCCAGTTACCTGGGGGGCTGAGGCATGAGAATCGCTTGAACCCAGGAAGTCGAGGCTTCAGTGAGCCAAGATCCCATCACTGCACTCCAGCCTGGGTGACAAAGAGAGAACCTATCCCAAAATGCAAAAGAAAAAAAAAATAAGAATTTAAATTATCTCTGTCTGCAGACGACAACGACATGATTTTATATATCTAAAATCTTAAAATATTTTACAAAAAAACCTTAAAATTCAAATAATTTTAAGGAAAGTTGCAAAATACAAAGTCAACATACACAAATCAGTAGCATTTCCATACGCTAATAGCAAGCTATCTGAAAAAGAAATCAAGAAAACAATCCCATTCACTGTAGCTCTCAAAAATAATGTAAACTACTTAGGAATAAATTCAACCAAGGAGTTGAAAGATCTGTACACTGGAAACTATAAAACACTGATGAAAGAAGTTGAGGAAGCCACAAATAAATGGAAAGCTATTCAACGATTATGGATTGGAAGAATCAATATTGTTAAAATGTCCATACTACTCAAAGCAGTCAACAGACTCACTGCAATCCCTATCAAAATTCCGATGCTACTTTTACATACATAGAAAAAGCAGTCCTGCAATTCGCAGAGAACCACAAAAGACTCCAGTTACCCAAAGCAATCTTGAGCAAAAAGAACAAAGCTGGAAGAATCACAACCTGATCTCAAAATATAATACAAGCTAGAGTAATGAAAACAGCATGGTACTGGCATAAAAACAGACAACTGGAACAATATAATAGACTAGAAAAAATCCATGCACTTAGGGCTAAGTGATTTTCAACAAAGATGCTAAGAACACACAATGTGGAAAGGACTGTCTCTTCAATAAATGGTCTTGGGAAAACGGAGTATCCACATGCAGAAGAATAAAATGGGACCCTTGTCTCATATACAAAAATCAAGGCAAAATGGACTCCGGATTTAATCGTAAGATCTGAAGCTGTAAAACTGCCAGAAGAAAACATAGGGAGAAACATCCATGGCATTGACCTGGGCAATAATTTTGCCTCTATGACCCCAAAAGCATGAGCAACCAAAGAAAGAATAGAGAAATGGAATTACGTCAAACTGAAAAGCTTCTCCACAGCAAAGGAAACGATCAACAGAGTGAAGAGGCAACCTACAGCATGGGAGAAAATATTCACAAACTATACATCTGATAGGGAGTTAATATCCAAAATACATAAGAAACTCAACTCAATAACAAGAATACAAATCACCTGATTTTAAAATGTGCAAAGGATCTGAATAGACATTTCTCCAAAGAAGACATGCAAATGGCCAACAGTTGTATGAAAGTGCTCAACATCACTTATCATCAGGGAAATGTCACAATGAGCTATGACTTCACACCTGGTAAAATGGCTATTATCAGAAAGATAAAAGAGAACAAGCGTTGGCGAGGATGTGAAGAAAAGGGAACCCTTATACGCTGTGGTGGGAATGGAAATTAGTACAGCCGCTGTGCAAAACAGTATGGAGACTTCTCAAAACACTAGAAATAGAACTATCCAGCAATCCCACTACCGGGTATTTATCCAAAAGAGAGGAAATTGGTATACCAAAGGGATACCTACACCCCCATACTTATCGCAGCACTCAACACGATAGCCAAGATATGGAATCAACCTAAGTGACCATCAGTGGATGAATAGATAAAGAAAATGTGGCATATATACACAGGGAATATGATTCAGCCACAAAAAGAATGAAATCCTTTCATTTGCAGCAACGTGGATGGACCCGGTGGTCATTAAGTTAGGTGAAATAAGCCAGGCACAGAAAGACAAATACCGTACGTTCTCACTCATATGTGGGAGGTAAAAAGTTGATCTCATAGAGGTAGAGAATAGAGCGATAGATAGGAGAGGCTGGGAAGGATGTGTGGATTGGAGGACGAGGGGTTGGGAAGAAGAGAGGTTGGTTAATAGGTACAAACATATGGTTAAAAGGAAGGAATAAGTTCTAGGCCGGGTATGGTGGCTGATGCCTGTAATCCCAGCACTTTGAGAGGTCAAGGCGGGTAGATCGCATGAGCTCAGGAGTTCCAGACCAGCCTGGACAGTGTAGTGAAACCCAGTCTCTACAAAAAAAAAAAAATAAAAAAATAAAATAAAATAAAATAAACAAAAAAACAATTAGCCAGGTACGGTGGGACGTACCAGTCGTCCCAGCTACTCGGGAGGCTGAGGTGGAAGGATCGCTTAAGCCCAGGAGGTTGAGGCTGCAGTGACTTGTGATTGCACCGCTGCACTCCAGCCTGGGACAATAGAGTGAGACCCAGTCTCAAAAAATACAAAGACAGAATAAACTCTAATGTTCAACAGCAGAGTTGGATGACTACAGTTAACAGCAATGTATTGTATATTTCAAAATAGCCAGAAGAGAGGACTTGAAATGTTCCCAATACATAGGAATGAAAAGTATTCCAGGTGATGGTTACCTCAGATATCCTGAATTGATCATTATACATTCTATGCACGTGACAGAATATCACAGGTACACCATAAATATGTGCAAATATGTATCCATTAAAAATTAAAATAAAAAATATAAATAGTACTAGCATTTGATTCGGTAATCTCACTACTGGATATATGGCCAAAGGAAATGAAATGAGTATGTCAAAAATATCTGCACTCGCATATTCATTGCAGCACTGTTCACAAGAGCCAAGACGTGAAGTCAACCTAAGAGCCCATCAGATGGATGAATGGATAAAGCACATGTGTGTATGTACACACAGTAGAATAGTATTGAGACTTAAAAGAAAAAAAGAAATCCTGTCATTTGTGGCAACATGAGTGAATCTGTAATATAGTATGTCGAATGAAATAAGCCAGGCACAGCAAGACACATACTGTATGATCTCACTGGGATGTGGAATCTTAAAAAATCAAATTTTTTAGAAACAGAGAATAAAATGGTGTTACCAGGGTCTGGGGCTGGGGAGATACTGGTAAGGATATTGATAAGGATACAAAACTTCATTTAGACAAGAAGTCTAAGTTCAAGAGATCTATTCTAAACATGGTGACTATAGTTAATAATAACAAATACTTGAAAATTGCTAAGAAGGTAGATAGATTTTAGGTGTTCTCACCACAAAAGATGAAAGGTATGTGAGTTCATCCATATTGTAGTTAGCCTAATGTACCCATTGCACAGTGTATACCTATTTCAAAACATCATGTTGTACACTATAAATGTATACAATTGTGTCAATAAAAATAAACAAAAATAAAATCCAAAGAAATGAAATAAATTCCATTTGTTCAATAAAACTGATCTGATACTGGTGAAGATGTGCAGAAACTGGAACCTTTGTGCACTGTTGGTGGGAATGTAAAATGGCACATCTGCTGTGGAATAGGGTATGGCGGTTACTCAGAAAACCAAAAATAGAATTACCATATGATCCAGTAATTCCATTCTGTGTCTATAGCCAAAAGAATAGAAATCAGAGTCTCAAAGTGATGTTTGTACACCCCTGCTCATAGCAGCATTATTCATGAGAGCCAAGAGATGGAAGCCACCCAAGTGTCCACTGATGGATGAATACAGAAACTAAATATGGTCCGTTATTATTTGGCCCTTACAATGAATTATGATTTTGCCCATAAAAGGATGGAATTCTGATAAATGCTACAATGTGGATAAAACTTTAGGACATTATGCTATAAAATGAGTCAGTCACAAAAGGACAAATACTACATGATTCCACTTTTATAAGGGATCTAATATTTCCAAACTCAGAAACAGAAGGTAGAATGGTGGTTTCCAGAGGCTGGGGGGCAGGGGAAAACAAGGAATTGTTGAATGGGTATACATTTCAGTTTTGCGGTTGAAGACATTCTGGAGATTGGCAGCACAGAAATGCGAATATATTTAACACTACTGAACTGAACACTGAAAAACGCTTAAGATGGTAAATCATATGTTCTGTGTGTTTTAACATAACTCAATAGAAAAGTGGTGTAATTTCTGTCTCTGGAGTGGGCCCTAGAAAAAAATATCGAAACTATGATGACTCCCATAGGTACTTTTTCAACCCAGAGCCAGACCTTTGTCCACTCAGCATCTCCACTTGGATACCTAGCACACATCTCAGATTTAAACATCTAACCAAACTCCTGACATTAAACACAAGAAGCAAGAAATATGAACATATTTTCTGATTCCACTACTATAAAAGTACATAACAGTCAACACCAAACCATATTATTAGTATTTCTTGAATTTAACTTTTATTTTAAATTCAGGGGTACATGTACAGGTTTGTTACATAGGTAAACTTGTGTCATGGGGGTTTCTTGTAGAAATTATTTCGTCACCCAGTGATTAAGCCTAGTACCCATTCGTTATTTTCCTGGTCCTCTCCCTCCTCCCACCCTCTACTGTCTGATAGGCTCCGGTGCGTGTTGTTCCCCTCTTTGTGTCCCTGTGTTCTCGTCATTTAGCTCCCACTTATCAGTGGGAACATGTGGTATTTGGTTTTCTGTTCCTGCATTAGTTTGCTGAGGATAATGGCCTCCAGATCCAGCCATGTTCCTGCAAAGGACCTAACCTCATTCTTTTTATAGCTGCATAATATTCCACAGTGTATATGTACCACATTTTCTTTATCCAGTCTACCATTGCTGGGCATTTAGGTTGACTCCATGCCTTTGCTATTGTGAATAGTGCTGCAATGAACATACACGTGCACGTGTCTTGATAACAGAATGATTTACATTCCTTGGGGTATATGCCCAGTAATGAGATTGCTGGGCCGAATGGTACTTCTGTCTTTAGGTCTTCGAGGAATCACCACACTGTCTTCCACAATGGTTGAACTAATTTACACTCTCACCAACAGTGCATAAGTGTTCCTTTTTTTCTCTGCAACCTCGCCAGTATCCGTTATTTTTTCACTTTGAAATAATAGCCATTCTGACTGGCGTGAGATGGCATCTCACTGTGGTTTTGATTTGCATTTCTCTAATGGTCAGTGATGTTGAGTTTTCTTTCATGGGATTGTTGGCCGCATCTATGTCTTCTTTTGAAAAGTGTCTGTTCATGTCCTTTGTCCACTTTTTAATGGGGTTGCTTGGTATTTTTCTTGCTGGATATTAGACCTTTGTCAGATCCATAGTTTGCAAAAATTTTCTCCCATTCTGTAGGTTGTCTGTTCACTCTGTTGACAGTTTCCTTTAGTGTGTAGAAGCTCTTTAGCTTAATTAGACCCCATTTGTCAATTTTTGCTTTTGTTGTAATTGCTCTTGGTGTCTTCGTCATGAAATCTTTGCTCGTTCCTATGTCCAGAATATGATTGCCTAGGTTGTCTTCCAGGGTTTTTCTATTTTGGGGTTTTACCTTTAAGTCTTTAATCCATGTTGAGTTAATTTTTGTATACAGCGTGATATAGTTTGGCTGTATCCCCACCCAAATCTCCTCTTGAATTGTAGCTCCCATAATCCCCACGTGTTGTGGGAGGGATCCGGTGGGATGTAACTGAATCATGGGGGCGGACTTTTCCCGTGCTGTTCTCCTGATAGCGAGTAAGTTTCACGAGATCTCATGGTTTTACAAAGGGCAGTTCCCCTGCACATGCTCTCTTTCCTGCCGCTGTGGAACACACACCTCTGCTCTTCCTTCGCCTTCTGCCACGATTGTGAGGCCTCCCAAGGCATGTGGAACTGTGAGTCCATTCAACTTCTTCTCTTTATAGATTACCCAGTCTCAGGTATGTCTTTATTAGCAGCAGGAGAACTGACTAGTACCTGGTGTAAGAAAGGGGACCAGTTGCAATCTTCCGTGTATGGCTAGCCAGTTATCACAGCACCCTTTGCTGAATAGAGAATATTTTCCCCATTGCTTGCTTTTGTCAGGTTTGTCAAATATCAGATAGTTGTAGGTGTGCGGCCTTATTTCTGGGTTCTCTATTCTGTTCCATTGGACTCCGTATCTGCTTTTGTACCAGTACCATGCTGTTTTGGTTACCGTGGGCCCGCGGCATATTTTGAAGTCGGGTAGCATGATGCCTCCAGCTTTGTTCTTTTTCACTTAGGACTGCCTTGGCCATCCAGGCTCTTTTTCAGTTTCATACGAATTTTAAACTAGTTTTTCTAGTTCTGTGAAGAATGTCAATGATAACTTACTAGGAATCGCACTGAATCTGCAAATTGCTTTGGGCAGTATGGCCACTTTAATAATATTGATCTTCCTATCCATGAGCATGAATGTTTTTCCATTTGTCTGTGACATGTCTGATTTCCTTGAGCAGTGTTTTGTAGTTCTTCTTGCAGAGACCTTTCACCTCCCTGGTGTGGAGTATTCCTGGGTATCTTGCGTTTGTGTGTGTGTGTGTGTGAATTATGAATGGGACTGTGTTTCTGATTTGGCTTTCCGCTTGACTGTTGTTGGCATATAGGAATGTTAGCGATTTTTCACATTGATTTGATATCCTGAGACTTTGCTGAAGTTGTTGATCAGCTTAAGGAGCTTTGGGGGCTGAGGCTGTGGGGTCTTCTAGATTTAGGAACATGTCGTCTGCAGGCATACTGTACTATTAAAAGAATGTAATATAGGACGTGGGACCAAAAATTATAGAGAAAACTGAGGAAAGAATGATCACAAAAGTACATGTGTTGGTTTCCTCCTGAAGGAGGAATGAGGCTGACATGAGGCAGAGACACCCCAGGAGCTTTGGGGAATGCTGGTGGTGTTCTCCTCTGTGACATGGGGGCGTTTCTCTAGAGGTGCCCTTGATGATCACTATTAAACCACACACACATATTGTGAAGTTCTCTCTGTGTACGTTGCATTTCAACATAAAGAGGGTCAAACTTGCTAATAACAAATAACATGCATTTGTAGTTAAATACTGCTCACAATCCACAGACCTGGAAATGACTGATTAGTTTTCTGTACGTGTAGTTTTCCAGTTTTAAGAATGTCCTACAAATGGAATCACACATTATGTAGCGTTTCATATTTGGTGTCTTCAGCACAATGAAATACATATAAGACCTGTAGAACTGCAATGTACTCTTTCTTGACCTCAGTATTCAATACGTGTTTTCATCACTTCACAACAGTTCATTCGCAGTCCACTGGTTTTCTAAACTTGAATATATGTATAGTCTGCTTTATAAATATCATGTGATATTTAACGTTACGTAATTTGTTATATCTTGGTAATGGACTTTTCTTAAAAACAGATAGTATACCTAAGAATACCCAGTACACTTCCATTGTGAAAAAAAAAAAAAAGGAATTCCATCATATGAATATACCACAATTAACTGACACAAACTCTGAAGGTAAAAATTTGTGTTGCTTCCCCTTAGTGTTGTTGCCTTAATTTCTTTATCTCAGGTCCTAGGTCCTCCACCCCTGAGAATAAGTGGATGGGGAGGCGACACATCTCCCGTGAGAAAAATGTAGCAAGTGCATGGGGTTCCAGCACAAAATCACAAATTCTGAATGAAAACTTACCACCCAAATATAAAATATTTACCAAAACATCAAAATTAATATCACAGTTATGTAAGCATCATTCCTATGATGTTCGGTGAAATCTATGAGAATTTGAAATCAAGCTATCACTATCAATAAACTGATATTAGTACTCGCAAGGAGATCTGCTATAAGTAGAGAAAATAAAATGTTGGTTATCCTTCTGGTTATAAAATACTTACCTGTTAAAGCAAGGTTACTTCCCTTAGCACTGGTTTTTCTCAGCTTATGGTGGCAAGCACCACAGAGAAAGAAAACATCACAATCTATGCGCACAGTTTAATAAATGGTTATCAAGTGCACCTGTATGGAAACGTTCCCCTAGGTCCCAGAGGAGAACACCGCCAGCATCTCCCAAAGCCTCCTGGGGTGCCCTGCCTGAGCTCAGCCCCACTCCTACTGCAAGGGGTAACCAACATCCTGACTTTTCTGATTGTCCTTTCCTTGCTCTTCTCTATGGTTTTATACCCTAAGTATGCATTCTTCAACAAGGTAGGTTAGTGTTGCCTGTCATTTGAAGTTATAGGAATGGAATCATTAAACATGTCCGTGTTGTCCCTTGCTTCTTTCACTCGATGTTATGTTTGTAAGATTCGCGCCTATTATTCCATGGAGGAGTACTTTGTACTTTGTACTTTTCCGTTGCTGAAATAGTATTCCATTGTATAAGCATACCGCAGTGTATTCAGTCCGTCCCATGAAAGTTGCGATTTTCACGGTTTCCCATGTTTGGAACTGGATGATCACAAAAATACTACTCCTAAACCCTTGTTGGCACAAGTAAAGGAGTCCTGAGAGGGACGTGTAGGCTGCTAAAAGCGTATATTTAAAAGAGGATCACAGACAATTAATGAGAAAATGTTCAAAAAAGAAGCCCAACATAAGACCAAGGAAAGTAGAAGGAAGTCATCAAGGTAAAAGCAAAACTCAGTGAAAGCAGAAACAAGCGTAAGAATCACAAAACCAGAAGTTGGGTGTTTGGAAGAGGAATGAAATTGGTAAAACTCTTGTGAGACTGGTCAAGAAAACAAGGGAGAAGGGCACCGCTATCAGGAAAGAAAAGGGAGAAATAACCACAAATGATGTTACGTCCGTTCTCGTGTTGCTATATCGAAATACCCAAGACCGAGTCATTTATAAAGAGAAGAGCTCATGGTCCCGCAGGCTGTATGGGAAGCGTAGCGGCTTCTGCTCCTGGGAGGACTCAAGAAGCTTGCAATCATGGCGGAAGGTGAAATAGAAGCAGGTACATGTTACATGGTAGGAGCAGGAGTAAGAAAGCGAAGGGAGAGGTGTCACACACTTTTAATCGACCAGACTCATGAGAACTCGCAACCATAAGGACAGTACCAAGTGGATGCTCCTAAACCATTCCTGAGAAATCCAGCCCCATGATCCAGTCACCTCCGACCAGGCCCCACCTCCAACATTAGAAGTCATAGTTTGACATGAGACTTGCTGGGGACACAGATCCAAATCACATGATATGCAGACATCCAAAAGACAGAAAGAGGATATTGTGGGGGAACTGGATATTCACACAGAGTGCCCATGCAGTAACAGCACATGGCTAATTAAATACAAAGAGAAGATGGCACTTTCACAATGGAGTAATCTGGAAAAACGCCCTGGCCACGTGGTCAAGATGAACATCACCAGTCATAAGAGAAGCCTACATGGAGAATCTGCCGATGTCATGCACCGAGAGGGACAGCACGTCTGCTATGCAGTAGTCTTGCCAAAAATGTTAAACCTACCTGAATCTAATCACAAGGAAGCCATTAGACAAACCCAGCTTCAAGGGCTTCCTGACGACAGCTGCGGTGATTTAAAGCACCCTTTAAACATTGCTCTAACGCACACTTTAAAGGACACTGAAGTGAGTTGACAGGCCGGGAACCATGGCTCACGCCTGTAATCCCAACACTTTGGGAGACCTAGGTGGGCGGATGGCTTGAGCTCAGGAGTTCCAGACCAGTCTGGGCAACACGGTGAAAACTCGTCTCTACAAAAAATACGTTAAAAATCAGCCGGGCATGGTGGCACTCGCCTGTAGTCCAAGCTACTCAGCAGGCTGAGGCAGGAGGATGGCTTGAGCCTGGAGGTCAAGGCTGCACTTAGCCGGGTTCGCCACCCTGCAAGCCGGCCTGGGCGACAGAGGGAGATTCTGTCTCACAAGAGACTTGACTACTAAATGCAAAGCATGGTGTTTGGTTGGAAAGAGAATTTTGTTAGAAAGCAGCTATGAGGGATACTATGGGACCATGGGGACAATCAAAAATGTTTCATGTGATCATACAGTGGAAAATTGGGTGGTCTCAATGTTACATTTCCTGAGTGTCATGATGGCATTAAGGTTTTGTGGGAGACCATGCTTTCTCGTGGGCGATACATGCTGCAGTATTTACGGATGATGGATCTAAATGATTCAAATGGATCTCAAATGATTTCACAAGAGAATTAAAAAAAAAAAAATACAAGCACGCGCACACACTCAGAAAAAGACAGGGGTGCGGGATGGAGGGAGGGATGAAGCAAATGTGAGAAAATGGTAACTAATGGAGGATCCAGTAGAAGAATGTATGTATGGGTGCTCCTTTGGCTTTCTGTGCAACTCCTCTGTGGCTTCCTAATTTTACCAAATGCAGTCTGAGATGAACGGGGATATTCTGGACCATTTTATTCCAGTCAGTTTGAAAACAAAGCAAAACGTAACCAGTGGCTAGGAAACAAAATCTGCCAAAACTAACACAAGAAGGAACAGCCAACCTGAACCATTCCAGAATCATTACAGAAAGATTTCGGTAGTCAAAGGCTTTCCACTAATAAACTCCAGGATTCCCCACCACATTCTGAAAAACATCCTGGGAATACATACCTTCCATTTGACACAAACTCATGCAGAAAATTGAAAGGGTCCTCCACTCACTGTATGAGCTTGGCATAACCTCGATACCAAATCCTGCAAGGACACCTAGAGAAATATTGCAGATCAACCACAGGCTCACGACATAGAAGTAAAAATCAGAACCAGAATCTTAGCACACGGAAGCCTACAGGATACAAAAAGGAAAATACCTATTATGGCATGACTAATATTGGCTTCATCCCAGAAATACGAACTTAATTTCCCTTCAGAAAATACAGTGGCATAATTCTCCACATTAACAGATTTGGGAAGAGAAACATGCTCTTCGTAGTCACAAAAGGTATTGACTAAATGTCAGTTTCCATTCGAGATGTATTGCTGACAATTTTTTTTTTCTTTTTCTTTTCTTTTTTTTTTTTTTTTTTTTTTTTGAGACGGGGTCTCGCTCTGTCGCCCAGGCTGGAGTGCAGTGGCGCGATCTCGGCTCACTGCAAGCTCCGCCTCCTGGGTTCACGCCATTCTCCTGCCTCAGCCTTCCGAGTAGCTGGGACTACAGGCGCCCGCCACCACGCCCGGCTAATTTTTTCGTATTTTTGGTAGAGACAGGGTTTCACCATGTTAGCCAGGTTGTTCTCGATCTCCTGACCTCGTCATCTGCCTGCCTCGGCCTCCCAAAGTGCTGGGATTACAGGCATGAGCCATCGCGCCTGGCCAACAATTTTTTTTTCTAAAAAGTCAGGACTATTGGGCTATAACTTACTCAGAGTTCTATGAGATCTTGTAAATGCATATGGCTGTAAAAACACCAGCACAATATATATAGATATAGAGCATCGGCATCCCCCCCAGGTTCCCTCACGCCCTCTTGTAGTGAACTCCTCGTCTTAACCCTCAGACCCTGGCAACCATCTATCTGTTTTCTGTTCCTAGAATTTTGCCTTTTCCAGAATGTCATATTAATGGAATCACACGGTACGTGGCATGTGCATTTGCCATCTTTCAGAGAAACGGACTCGGACCGAAATTCTCTAAAGGTGCAATGTACAGTTTCATGACCTGGGTAATAGTTACCTGGCTTGATCACCTTGTAACTGTCAAATGGCCGGCTTCTGAGTTGTCTCTCTATGTGTGTGTGTGTGTGTGTGCACGCGTGTGTGTCTGTGTGTGTGTGCGTGTGCGCACGTGCGTGTATGTGAGAGAGTATATGTGTGTGGGGGGGTTATTGTTTCGAAAATGTAATTTTACATGTAACTGACTCTAACTTTTATATCTTGATGATGGATATTAATTGGCAATTATTAATGCTTTAAGAGAAAGTGACGGATTATTGGAAAAGTCAGCAGACTCATTTCCTCTGCAGTGTGCAAAGTGGGAAGTAGTGATCGGGTTGGGGCAAACAGGAGGGCTCCAAAACCCTGCCAACCTCCTGTTCCTCGCTCTGCATGGTAGTGACCTGGACTTCAACACTGCACAACCACATGGGCGCCATTCACGCTGGATCACGAGAACAGGGCACACTGGAATCTCACAGATAGAGTTTGCACGGCCACCCTGGCGGCCACAGCCTACACGGCCGTACCTGGCAAACACAAGTGTTGGCCTCATCCTTCGAGGAAAGGGATGATGAGAAAATCTCTAGGGGAAAAGGAGGAGTTCTTGGCCTGGAGGCTGAGGACAGACGTGCCTGAGGTTGTCTGAGTTCACCCAGGAGTGTGTTCCAGGCGGGCTAAAGTTCATGGCTGTTACTCACCATGACCACCATGATCCTATGATTGCCATCTCACGTCCCCGTGTGCGGCGCCCTGGGCCTCCGCCACACCCTGGAAAGCCACCCTTAGGGACTGTGGCTGGCGGGCGTGCTAGGAGACTTGCACACCTTCGACCCTAGCTGGAGTCTGAAGAGGAGACGCTCTTTTCTGCCAACGGAGTAAGAGGTCTCATATGGAAATGTACCTGTGGCAGCTCTGGCACCGGGTGTAGGTGGGATTCTGCTCAGGGCTCCGCCACTGTGGCTGCATCAAGGGCAGGCACGCAGCTCGCCAGACCTCCAGAGCTCATCTGAGCTGAGTGGCAGGACAAGGCAGGAGGGGATCTAAGGCTCTCCAGCCAGACCCCACATTCCTCTTGATGGGAGAGGAGGCTTGAGGGAAAAGCAAAAGGGGGTCACTGAATGAGGGGAGGGGCTCAACCTCCTCCTCTCCAGTGGGGCCCAGGTGGATTCCTCTCATCTGAGGAGCCTCGGATTCTGCACTTACATCCCCTAGAACCAGAAGGCTCCGCCCGACCATGCGGTGTACCATGGGCCTAGGGTGTACATGTTACAGCCCCATTATTGTGCAGAAGGTGGTCTGAATGTGGAACCGAGGTGGTGTGCTGGGAGGCGGGACTGGCAAAAGCCAGCCACTGAGGGATGGATTCACGCCTTCCACGACTCCGTCCAGGGGCCTCTCCCCTTCCACACCATGTCGACCATGGCCCATGCCCCCGGGGCAGTGACCGTGGCTGGAGTTCTGCCCCCACCAGAACCTGCCTAGATGTCTCCGGTGGCAAAAACCCAAGCTGGAGAGCCCCTGACACACGTCTTCCCCCAGACACCAGCCCACTGTGTTATCCCCCCAAGAAACCACCACCTGTGTCAGGGTCAAAGCCTTGGCCCGAGGAGTCAAGCCCATCCTCTCCGGTGAGGGGTTAGATTCGGATGGGGTAGGTCCCCACCAGCGTTGGCTTCCAGGTCTGAGGTCTGTGACTGACCCACCACGTGCGTGGTGGTCCCCCTCGCTGAGCTCACACCATGAGCCTGGCAGGGAGACACCGTGAGGGTAGGGGGGAAGGCAGATACCGAGCCCAACCAGCTGTCCCAGGGCAGTCCCTCTTTCCCACTTTCCACCCTCTCTGTGCGTATCTTGCCCGTGTCTTGATTAGCGGGCATTGTGGCGCCCTCCCACAGGAGCTCCCCACTTCCTAGATGAGGCACCAACCAGCAACTCTGAGGTATTATCACTGTACCCACACACGGGAGTGCTGAGATATCCCATCCATCCCTCGGAGGACTGGGAGCCTACTGTGGCACCTCCAGCATTCTGAGAGCCCCGACACCCGTCCCTGTGTTTGGAGACATCCCCTTCGTCCCACTCCACACCCTCCTAGGTGTTAGAATTGAACAAAACCTCTTGCGAAAGGTAAATCCCAGCCCTGCTATTGGGAATTCGATCCTTCACAGATCCCTCACCAGTGTTTCCACTCCGTGAATCGGTCCATTCTCGCTCAAGGGACAGCACCCACGGTTAATTTGATTCCCAAGCAGGTGTTAGCAGGGGCATACTCACGCACGCGCGCGCGCGCACACACACACACACACACACGCTAACCCTGAATGGTACCTGCATTTCTATTCTTTTCGTCTGTTCGCAACACCCCGTCTCTTGGCAATGGGAGCAGGCAGAACCTACACACACCTCCTCAATGGAACCAGAATCTGTGCCCGAATCTGGGGCCTGCCCAGCCCAGGATGCCGGCTGAAGGAACGAGGCAATCTTAACTGTCAGGGAGGGTGAAGGCAGAAGAGAGAGCTCGAGGAAATCTCGTGTGACCTCAGGAGGCAGTCTGGAAGACTGACCAGGGACACGAAAATATTACGTCCACAAAAACCTGCAGCCTTGGGGGTGGTGAAATGATATTTCACAGGGACCATCGAAGACCAGCCAGGCCTAGCATCCACACTTGCCCTGGAAAGCAGCTGGCCATTTTCAAATCAAGGGTATGGAGCTCACCGGCTGCAGAAGGAGCTGCTGGCCACCTATAGACCAAGGATATGGAAGCCACCTTCTGTGTAGGTGCCTGCGAGCAGTTTCCACCAGGTTGGTCCACAGGCGCTGGAACAGACTCAGTGCCCCCACCTCCAACCAAGAGACTATCTTGCCCTTTTCTTCCACACTCCATGTACCTTCCCTTTGACTCAGGCACCCACCGGGATGTGGCTTCTGCCTCCACATGGCTGCTGAAAGTAAAGAGGGAGATTTGGTAACTGAGGTTCAAAGGTGAGGACTAAGATAAGCTGAGAATGTCACGCAGGTTACTGGCCCAGATGACCTGACTGTGTGCATGGTGGCACTGGAGGGAAATAATGGCTCCAGAAACAGGACTGGGCTCCGTCGTGTTCCTCAACAGCACGGAAATAACCATGCAGGAAAGGCCACCGGCGTCAAGTCACGGGGGAGAGCAAGGATGCTCATGATGGAAAGGACGGTGACAGGACAAACAGGGACAGTGAACTGCAGGAGGAAAGGTGAGATAGACAGGGGTTCTCAAAGGAGGCCAGCAGTTCCTGCTGAAGGGGAGAGAGAATAGCACTGAAGAAGGGGACCTGAGAGACCCCAAAGTGGGAGGAGAAAAGGAGGGACCATGAGCAAGGCGTGTAGGAGAAAGGCAGGAAATGCTGCTGTGGCTGGGCAGGGTCCCCACAGCACCTAGACCCAGGGCACTATGGTGAGCCTGAGTGCAGGGCTGCTGCTCAGAGGCCGGCCCAGACGCTCTGCAGGGAGAGGGCCCGCCACAGAGCGCCAGGGGAACTGTTCTTCCAGCGCAAGGGAACGGAGCAACACCCGGCACACCCCAACACTCCCAACAATCACAGAGAGGGCAGACCACAGACCGCAGAATATGAGAACGACTTTATTTCAAACTGCTTTCAACTGCGTTGGGAAGTATGCAAATGCAGTGGAAGAGCAGAAGCCCTGGCTAAGGAGGGTAAGGAGGAAACTCGCTTGGCTGCAGCCCCGGATGCTGGCTCCAACCTGTGAAACAGAGCAGGCTCAGGGACTGGCCCCCAGCCAGGGCCAGCACACAGCCCTCCTAAGCTGCCGGGACTGTGGGAAGGGGCATGGTGTGTGCAACACTCACTTCAAAGCTCCTGGAACTTGTCACTGAAGAACTGCATGGCTGCTGAAACAGAGAGGCAGACCCGGGCACTCCAGACCCAGGGAAACAGAAATCCACCCCCTGCCCGCGTGGGGAATCACCTAGCCCTGCAACCAGAAACCCCTCCAGCCCTGGTACTGACTCACCCACCCGTCACCTGAATTAAATGTGGAAATGCCTTCTAAGCGGGAAAGTGGTTCTCAGGTGTTGGGCCATCCCAGAACCGTTCATTCAGAACGTGTTTCAAAGACAGATAAGCCAGCCAGCAAGCAAAAACCGTACAAGCCGTACCAGGCAGCAGTCAAAGGGAAAACACATGCGGTATCTCTAACTCTCCTAACAGAAGGAGAGTTCTGGGACTCGTGGACTAAGTGTACACGGAGTTCAGACGACACACTGCTGTCTGTGCACACCCCTAGCTGGAAAGACACAGAAGGCTCCAGGGCCGGGCTTTCCTTCATTCTCTTCCCCAAAGGAAAGTCAGTCCCAGTGACGCCACCTGTACCTACAGCCCACTCCCGCCCCCCACGCCTGCAGAAAGACACCGCTGTCCATCCCTGTCCCAGCCAGGGCTCCATCATACCTAGTTGCTGTGTAAGGTCCTCAATTTCCCTCTGCAGCCGGATGCACTAGGCCGGCAGACGCCGGAGGAAGAGAAATGGTTAGTCAATTCTGGCCTCCTCTCTCCTCGTCTTCCCTGTCTCCCTCAGCCCTGACGGCCCCCATAGCCTGCAGCCCAGTGGCGAGGTGGGTTGGCATGAAACCCTCAATGTAAAAGAGGCATCCTCTCTCTGTGGGGTGCAGAAGGTGGTGATGGGGCAGGGCGGGGGGACACAAAAGTCAGTTTAACCTGGACACGGATCCCACTGTCTAACATGGACTTCTATTTCTAGGAGCCACACGAAGCATTACCCGAGGACAACCCTGGGCTCCCGGGGGCCAGTGGAGGCCTGCTGCCATTCTCCAGGGCTGGGGCCCAGCACGCCTCTCCCACTGGGACCGACCTCTAGGTCCTCCCACTTGTCAGCCCACCCTTCGGCAGCGGCGCCTTCTGGGGACGGCTGTCCTTGGACACTGGGTGGCGGCACAATGGCGGCTGGTTCATCAGCCAGGTAGGACGAGTAGTCCACAACGTCCCCTTGGTCGTCAACTGGGGTGCCAGGCCGGCCTTCCTGGCCCCAGAGCACCACCTTTCCCTGCTCTATCAATTCGCTCTCAGACTGGAAGCTGAAAACCTTGGGATCTGTGAACCCGCTCTGGCCCTCGAGGCTGCCTGGCGCCCCCAAATCGAGGCCGTGGCCCTGGCCCTGTGGGGCTCTGGGGCTGGCCACGCAGGAGCCAGCCTGCTCGCCACCCTCCAGGTCGAAACCAGCCCCACAAACGGATACCTTGTCGGGGGAGCTCATGGCGCCAGTCTGGGCAGCCTGGGCTGTGGGGAGACGGTCGTCCCAGTAACGGTGGAAGGGTAGAGCCGAGTCCAGCCAAGCCCAGCGGACTGGGCCACGCAACAGGAACAGCGAGGCCTTCGGGACACCGCCACCCTCATCCCAGGCGGAAGTAGGAGATGTCCCCGACAGCCCGTGGCTTCCGCACGCGCACTTGACGCCAGTGCCGCGACTTCTCATTGGTCTCCCTCTACCAACCAGCGTGCCCTTTGTTGGTAGCGGCCTCTGGGCTTTAACCAATCGGAACACGGACTCTTGGTTGGCCCCGATGCCAGTCATTTGACTGGGTGGCTGCCCTCTGGTCTTGTCTTGGGGCCAGGGGTGCACTGGAGCTCTCAATCCACCTCCTTCTTGCTCTCCTGCTGCCTCTGGCCAGGAACCTACTTTGCAATTGATTTGCTTTCTAAGAAACTGATTTGCTTTCCAGGAAACTGATTTGCTTTCCAGGAAACTGATTTGCTTTCCAGGCTCACCAGGGCGAGTATTAAAGGACCAGCGAGTAGGCAAGGCTAGGAGCAAAACTGCAAATTTATTTTTTTGGTCACCCAGCTTCAGGGAAGAAGGTGTGGAGGGTGAGGTCTGTCGGCGTCCAGCTAAGGAGGCCGAGAGAGTCGCCTGGTGGAGCTCTCCGGCAGAGTTCCTATAGTCCCCAGGAGTGGGGGCTGAGGAAGTGCGCGCAGCTGCGCCCCTCGGGGAGCGGCTTTTATGTCCTGGGCCTGGGAGTGGGCGGGCAGTGGGCGGGACATAGGCGGGTCGGGGCGGGCTGTAGGCGTGGCTAGGCGGTTCCGGTTTTCTCCGTCGGAGGTCGGGTTGCGCCTGAGCAGTC
>NW_016825918.1:25295-35662 GCF_001698545.2 Rhinopithecus bieti
ACTGATTTTCTTTCCAGGTATCAGAATTGCTTTCTAGCTATAATATTTCATTTCCAGAATCACCAGGGCTATTATTAAAGGACCAGCGAGTAGGCAAGGCTAGGAGCAAAACTGCAAATTTATTTTTTTGGTCACCCAGCTTCAGGGAAGAAGGTGTGGAGGGTGAGGTCTGTCGGCGTCCAGCTAAGGAGGCCGAGAGAGTCGCCTGGTGGAGCTCTCCGGCAGAGTTCCTATAGTCCCCAGGAGTGGGGGCTGAGGAAGTGCGCGCAGCTGCGCCCCTCGGGGAGCAGCTTTTATGTCCTGGGCCTGGGAGTGGGCGGGCAGTGGGCGGGACATAGGCGGGTCGGGGCGGGTGGTAGGCGTGGCTAGGCGGTTCCGGTTTTTCTCCGTCGGAGGTCGGGTTGCGCCTGAGCAGTCGACCTGTGTCTTTCCCGGGCGCGGGAAAGTTGACGGTGACGAACCCGGAACTGCGCCATCTTGCCTCCGTTCGTCCAAACAGCAATGAGACCTCCTCTGTGCACCAGGTGCTTCGCGTGCAGCACAACATTTACTCTCCCAAGCCGATGAGCTGGGGGAAGGTCTCCCCTTAATCCCCGCCTTACAGATGGGTCACTGGGGCTCAGATATGTGGCTCTCCTTGGAAAGTAGGTGCCCGGCCAGAGGCGGAAGGACAGAAAGAAAGAGGTGATCAGCAGCTACAGTGCCCCCTGGCCCCAAGACCCAAACAGATTGCAGCCACCCAGTCAAATGATGGGCATCGAGGCAAACCAAGAGCCTGTGTCCCAATTGGTTAAAGCTCAGGCACCTCGCCCTACAAAGGGAGCGCTGATTGGCAGACGGGGACCAATGAGAAGGTTCAGTGCCGGCGCCAAGGGCGGAGGAAGCCGGGGACATCTGGTACTTCCGCCTGGGGTGAGGGTGGTGGTGTCCGGAAAGCCTCACTGTTTCTGTCGCGTGGCCTGCTCAGCTGGGCTTGGCTGGGCTCAGCTCTCCCCTCCAGCCATTACCAGGACGACCGTCTCCCCACAGCCGAAGCTGCCGGGACTGGCGCCATGAGCTCCCCCGACAAGGTATCCGTTTGTGGGGCCGGTTTCGACCTGGAGGGTGGCAAGCAGGCTGGCTCCCACACAGCCAGCCCCCGAGCCCCAGGGGACCACAGCCACGGCCTCAATTTGGGGGTGCCGGGCAGCAGTGACGGCGAGGGAGAGAGCGGGTTCACAGATCCCGAGGGCTTCAGTTTTGAGTCTGAGAGCGAATTGATAGAGCAAGGAAGGGTGGTGCTCTGGGGCCGGGAAGGACGGCCAGGCACCCCGGTCGATGACCAGGGGGACGTTGTGGACTACTCATTCTACCTGGCTGAAGAAGCAGCCGCCATCGTGCCGCCGCCCAGCGTCCAGGGACAGCCGTTCCCAAAAGGCGCCGCTGCTGAGGGGTTGGCTGACAATTGGGCGGACCTGGGGGTCGGTCCCAGTGGGAGAGACGCGCTGGGCCCCAGCCCCGGAAAACGGCAGCAGGCCTGTGCCGACCGTCTCCACCTCTGTGGTCCTGGGCCAGTGCAGGCCTGGAAGAACCCGGAAAGGGGCTCAAAGAGCAGATGGAGCCTCCGCATGGATCCCCAGCAGCCCTCTGCGAAAGGCCCCACCAGGATGTCTACCCACGACTCTGATTCCGCAGATGAGAGCAGCGGCTTACCACTGATGAGGGTGGGCATTCACGGCAGCGAAGGAAGCCAGGCCAAGCCCGGCAGCCCCAAGAAGCCAGCAGACACATCCAGACACACAGGCTTCCACTGCAAGGAGAGTTACCTGCCCGTGCCGGGCCGTTTCCTGACCTCTGCTCCCCGCGGACTCACTCCAGTCATGGAGAGGCCAGCTGTGGGAGAGCTGGAGGACTCTCCCCAGGAGAAAATGCAGAGCAGGGCCTGGGGAAAGGTGGAGGCCAGGCCCAGCTGCTCAGGAGCTGCCACTGCAGGGGCCGTGCCCCAGGGCCTTTCAAGGAGGAAGATGGCCCAGGGGAAGAAGTCCCCAGGAGGTGCCTCTCAACTGGCTCCGGGGAGAGCCTTTCCTGCCTGCGGAAAGAGACTCTCAGCCACTCCCCCGGAGCCAGCCACCTTCCCACCATTCTCCGGTGTGCGGCCACACGGGATGTCCAAGAAACCACAAAAGCCTAAGCACAGCAGCCCTGGGAAGAAATCTGCAGGAAGGAAGACCAGGGAGTCCCAGGTTTTGGCCAGTGAAGATAATGACCCAAATAGACATGAGGTCCCAAAGGCCCAAGTGAGTAGGCCCTTCTCGCCCTCCTCTCCCTCTTTACCCTCCTCCCCCCACGCCTCCTCTCTTCCAGCACACACCTGTTTACCCATGTCCCCTCTGTCCCTTGCTCAAGGGTTGTCGTCGGGAGCCTAGGGACCCTAGAATGCCCGATGGGGGTCTTCATCATAGGGGCACACGTTAAAGGGGGCACTTCTTGTGTGATGGCCGTGCCTCCGGACACTGCAGGAGTCCTGCCTCTGCCCGCAGAGAGGAGCTGGGAGGGAAGGCAGGGCTGGCAGCTGGTTTGGATCGGGTGATGCCTTAAAGTGTGGGCCGCAAAGCTAGGGTGTCTAGGATCATCAACTTCCCGATTCCTCCTTCCCTAGCTGTTGCCCGACCCACCTGGCAGGCGGCCCGGGCTATCTCAGTGTCCCCAGTGTTTTCCCTGGCTGGGCTCTGCCTCCTGGCCTGGGGCTGACTGAGAGAGAAAGTGCTAGTGAGATTAGGCTCCGGAGTCTCCACCTTACCACAACCCCTTCCCACATGTACTCATCGCCTGCCCCCACCGCCAGCCCGACTCAGAAATTTCTGTTTTAGCTTCCCACACACAGGCCAGGGCTGCCTCGCCTGTCCATGCGTCGTGGAGAACTCAGCAGTGGTGACCCCAACATCAGAGCGCCCCAAGTTCCAGGAACTTCAGAGCCCTCGGCCTACAGCCTGGGAGGCCTCCTGCCCAGACGTCATGCACCCTCTGGTGAGTCTTGCAGGTTTGATAGGGGTGGAGGGGAGAGGGGTCGGGAAGGAAACCTCTGGCTCTGTCGCTTATGGGGGCTCAGGAAGTTGTTCCCACACTTCCCTGCCCATCCAGGCAGCTGTCCCACGGGAAACGGGGTGTCGACAGGGCTGGCTTTAAGCCACATCGTCCTCTCTGAGTGGGGTTTGTGGGGTTTGTGTGGTGGGGGGCGATTTGGAGCAGTGCCCCAAACTCCAACTCTGGAAGGAGACTTTCGGCGGTACAGAGCCCTTTTCTGTTAAGTCCTGCTCACCCACACTGGCCCTCCCAGGGCCTGGCTGTGGCTGCCGCGCTGCTGGAGTCCAACCCGGAGTCACAACGCTAGGGCAGATGGGCTCACGCTGGGGAACAGTGAAGGCAGTCCCAGAGTGGGGTTGGAGTTGCTGGGCAGAGCAGGGGCAATGTGTTGCCAGCAGAGGGTGATGCTGCCTCACTTTAGACCCTGCTAGGCCTTTTCCACCTCACTGGGAGGCTTGGAAGCTGGATTTTGTGTTCTCTTTCAGGTGACCAGCAGCCGCCTGTCCATCCCCAAGACCAGAAAGGCAGCAGCAGCCCCCGGGAGCCCAGGACTGTCCTCGGGTAATGCTTTGTGTGGCTCCTAGAAATAGAGGTCCACACTAGATGGTGGGATCCGTGTCTAGGTTAAACTGATTTCTGTGTCGCTGCCCCCCCCCGCCCCACCGCCCAAGTCTCACCTTCTGCCCCCACGAAAGAGGGTGCCTCCTTTCCATTGAGGTTTCTGGTGCCACCACTCGCCACTGGGCTGCAAGGCTTATGGGGGCTGCAGGGAAGGCTGGGGACGAGAGGAGGCCGATTGCTACCATTTCTCTTCCTCTGTGGTTGCTGGTCTAGTTGCATCTGGGCTGCAGAGGGAAAATTGATGAACTTACACAGCAGCTAGGTATTGATGAGCCCTGGCTGGGGAAGGAATGGACGCGGTGTCTTTCTGCAGTTGTGGGGGGGCCAGGGTGGGGCTACAGGTACAGGCAGCATCCACTGGGTACTGACTTTCCTCTGGGGAGGAGACATCACCGACCTGGCCCTTCTGTGCCTTTAGCCCTAGGGGTGGCACAGATAACAGTGTGTCATCTGAACTCCGTGTACCTTTGTTCACGAGTCCCAGAACCTTCTTACTCTTAGGACGGTTAGAGATACTGCGCTGTTTCCCCTTTAACTCTGCCTGGTCCATTGTATGGTGTTTGCTGCTGGAGCTTGGCTTATCTGTCTTGAAACAATGTTGTGAATGGTACTGGGATGGCCCAGCACTCTGAGAACCACTTTCCCGCTTAGAAGGCATTTCCACATTTAATCCAGGTGACGGGTGGGTGAGTCAGTCCCAGGGTTGGTGGGGTTTCTGGTTGCAGGACTGGGAAGTTCCCCACTGGGGCATGGGATGGGTTTCTGTTTCCCTGGGTCTGGAGCACCCGGTTCTGCCTCTCTGTTTCAGCGGCCGTGCAGCTCCTCGCTGACAAGATCCAGGAGCTTTGAAGTGAGTGTTGCACACACCATGTCCCTTCCCACAATCCCGGTAGCTTAGGAGGGCTGTGGGCTGGCCCTGGCTGGTGGCCCGTCCCTGAGCCTGCTCTGTTTCACAGGTTGGAGCCAGCATATTCCTACCAGACAAACAGCTGCCACCTTTGATGCCTGTTAAGCCAGGGCTTCCTCTCTTGCACTGCATTTGCCCCCTTCCCAACGCAGTTCAAAGCAATTTGAAATAAAGTTGTTCTCATATTCTGTGGCCTGTGGTCTGCCCTCTCTGCGATTGTTGGGAGTGTTGGGGGTTGCAGGGTGTTGCCCGGTTCATTGGCGCTTGAAGAACAGTTCCCCTGGGGCCCTGCGGGGCACCTGGGCCGGCCCCTGAGCAGCAGCCCTGCACTCGGGCTCACCATAGTGTCCTGGGTCTAGGTGCTGTGGGGGCCCTGCCCAGCCACAGCAGCATTTCCTGCCTTTCTCCTACACGCCTTGCTCATGGTCCCTCCTCTTCTCCTCCCACTTTGGGTTCTCACAGGTCCCCTTCTTCAGTGCTATTCTCCCTCCCCTTCAGCAGGAACTGATGGCCTCCTTCCAGAACCCCTGTCTCGCTCACCTTTCCTCCTGCGGTTCACTGTTTCTGTTCTGCCCTCTCACCATCCTTTCCATCGTGAGCATCTTTGCTCTCCCCCGTGGCTTGATGCCGGTGGCCTTTCCTGCATGTTTATTTCCATGCTGTTGAGGAACACGACGGAGCTCGTCCTCCTCCCCGCCCCTCAGGGACCCAGTCTCCTTTCTTGAGCCGTTATGTCCCTCCAGTGCCACCATCCACAGGGTCAGGTCATCTGGGGCAAAAACCCGCTTGGCATCCTCAGTTCCTCTTAGCCCTCACCTTTGAACCTTAGTTACCAAATGCTGTCAGATCTCCTCCTTAGCTACAGTAGGCAGGTGGAGACAGAAACCACATCCTGGTGGGAAGCTGAGCCAAAGGGAAGATACATGGAGTACGGAAGAAAAGGGCAAGATAGTCGCTTGGTTGGAGGTAGGGGCACTGAGTCTGTTCTGGTGCCTGCGGGCCAACCTGGTGGAAACTGCCCGCCGGTAGCTACGCGGAAGGCAGCTTCCACATCCTTGGTGTCCATTCGCAGCCAACAGCTCCTTCTGCAGCCGGTGGGCTCCATACCATTGATTTGAAAATGGCCAGCTGGTTTCCAGGGCAAGTGTGGATGCTAGGCCTGGCTGCTCTTTGATGGTCCCTGCGAAATACCATGTCACCACCCCCAAGGCCAACAGGTTTTTGTGGACGTGATTTTTTTGTGTCCCTGGTCAGTCTTCCCAACCACCTCTCGAGACCACAGGAGATTTCCTCAAGCTCCCTGTTCTGCCTTCCGCCTCCATGACGGTTGGGATTGCCTCCTTCCTTCAGCCAGAATCCTGGGCGGGGCAGGTCCCAGATTTGGGCACAGATTCCGATTCCAGTGAGGAGGTGTGTGTAGGTTCTGCCAGCTCCCATCGCCAAGAGACAGGGTGTTGAACAAAGAGAGGAGAAATACAGATACCATTCAAGGTTAGCGTGTATATGTGTGTGTGCGTGCACCTGCAAGCACCCGCTTGGGAATCAAATCAATCTGGGGTGCTCTCCGTTGAGGGAGAATGGGCTGATTCACGGAGTGGAAGAAGTGGTGAAGGATCCGTGAAGGATCGAATTCGCTAAAGCAGGGCTGGGATCTACCTTTCACAAGAGGTGTTCAATCTAACACCTAGGAGGGCGTGGAGTGGGACGAAGGGGACATCTCCAAACATAGGGACGGGTGTCGGGGCTCTCAGGATGCTGGAGGTGCCACAGTAGGCTGCTGATCCTCCGTGGCACAGATGGGATGTCTCAGCACTCCCGTGTGTGGGTGCAGTGATAATACCTCAGAGTCGCTGGTTGGTGCCTCATCTAGGAATTGGGGAGCTCCCGTGGGAGGGTGCCATGACACCCGCTAACCAAGACATGGGCAGGACGCCCACAGAGAGGATGGAAAGCGGGAAAGAGGGACTGCCCTGGGACAGCTGGTCGGGCTCGGTATCTGCCTTCCACCATACTCCCTCTGTGTCTCCCTGTGGGCCCATGGTGTGAGCTCAGTGAGGGGGACCATCACGCACGTGGTGGGACAATCACAGGCCTCAGACCTGGAAACAAACGCTGGTGGGGGCCTACCCCATCGGACTCCAACACCTCCCCTGTGAGGGTTGGCTTCATTCCTCGGGCCAAGGCTTCGACCCTGACACAGGTGGTTGTTTCTTGGGGGGGATAACACAGTGGGCTGGTGTCTGGGGAAAGACATGTGTCAGGGGCTCTCCAGCTTGGGTTTTTGCCATCAGAGACATCTACGCAGGTTCTGGTGGGGGCGGAACTCCAGCCCCAGTCATTGCCCCGGGGGGCATGGGCCATGGTCGACAGGGTGTGGAAGGGGAGAAGCCCGTGGACGGAGTCGTGGAAGGCGTGAACTCATCCCCCGGTGGCTGGATTTGCCAGTCCCGCCTCTCAGCACACCACCTCGGTTCCCTATTCAGACCACTTCCCGTGCAATAGTGGAGCTGTAACATCTACACCCCAGGCCATGGTCGGACGGAGCCTTCCCGTTCTAGGGGAAATAAGTGCAGAATCTGAGGCTCCTCGGATTAGAGGAATCCACCTGGGCCCCAGTGGAGAGGAGGAGGTCCAGCACTTCCCCTCATTCAGTGTCCCGCTTTGTCTTTTCCTTCAATCCCTCCCACCAAGAGGATTGTGGGGTCCGGCCTGGAGAGCCTTAGACCCCCTCCTGCACTGTCCTGCCACTCAGCTCAGACGGGCTCCGGAGGTCTGGCGACCTGCCTGCCTGCTCTCGATGCAGCCGCAGTGGCGGAGCCCTGAGCAGAATCCCACCTACACCCGGTGCCAGGGCTGCCACAGGTACATTTCCATATGAGACCTCTTACTCTGTTGGCAGAAAAGAGCGTCTCCTCTTCAGACTCCAGCTAGGGCCGAAGGTGTGTGAGTCTCCTAGCACGCCCGCCAGCCACAGTCCCCAAGGGTGGCCTTCCAGGCTGTGGCGGAGGCCCAGGGCACGGCACATGGAGATGTGGGATGGCAGTCATAGGATCATGGTGGTCATGGTGAGTAACAGCCATGAACTTTAGCCCGCCTGGAATACACTCCTGGGTGAACTCGGACAACCTCATGCACATCTGTCCTCAGCCTCCAGGCCAAGAACTCCTCCTTTTCCCCACACATTTTCCCATTACCCTTTTCCTCAAAGGATGAGGCCAACACCAGTGTTTGCCAGGTACAACCGCGTAGGCTGTGGCCGCCAGGGTGGCAGTGCAAACTCTAACTGTGGGATCCCAGGGTGCCCCGTTCTCGTGATCCAGTGTGAACGGCACCCATGTGGTTGTGCAATGTTGAAGTCCAGGTCACTACCATGCAGAGCAAGGAACGGAACGTTGGCAGGGTTTTGGAACCCTCCTGTTTGCCCCGTCCCGATCACTACCTCCCCCTTTGCACATGCCAGAGGAAATCACTCTGCTCACTTTTCCAATAATCACTCACTTTCCTTTAAGTATTAATAATTGCCATTTAATAACCCTCACCAACATATAAAAGTTAGAGGCAGTTAAATGCAAAATTATATATATGTTTGAAACAATACACAGACACACACACATACACTCTCACACATACACGCACGCGCGCGCACACACACACACACACACACACACGGGGATAACTCAGAAGCCGGCCATTTGACAGGTATAAGGTGATCAAGCCAGGTAACTACTACCCAGGTCATGAAACTGTACATTGCACCTTTAGAGAATTGCGATCTGAGTGTCTTTCTCTGAAGGAAGCCAAATACGCATGCTACGTACTGTGTGATTCCATTTATATGACATTCTGGAAAAGGCAAAAATCTAGGAACAGAAAACAGATTGGTGGTTGCAGGGTCTGAGGGTTAAGACCAGGAGTTCACCACCAGAGGGCGTGGGGGAACCTGGGGGGGATGGCGATGCTCTGTATCTATATATAATGTGCTGGTGTTTCCATGGCTGTATGCATTTACAAAATCCCATAGACCTCTGAGTAAGTTATAGCCCAATAGTCCTAACTTTTTGGGAAATCATAATGTCAGCAATACATCTCGAATGGATAATGACATGTAGTCAATACCTTTTGTGACTACGAGGAGCGTCTTTCTCTCCCCGAATCTGTTAATGTGGAGAATTGTACCACTGTATTTTCTGAAGGGAAATTAAGTTCGTATTTCTGGGATGAAGCCGATAGTAGTCATGCCATATTAGGTATTTTCCTTTTCATATCCTGTAGGCTTTCGTGGGCTAAGATTCTGGTTCCGATTTTTACTTCTATGTCATGAGCCTGTGATTGATCTCTAGCCTGTGATATTTCTCTAGGTGTCCTTGCAGGATTTGGTATCGAGGTTATGCCAAGCTCATACAGTGAGTGGAGGATTGTTTCTCCCTTTCAATTTCCTTTTCTTTTTTTCTTTTTTTTTTTTTTTGAGATGGAGTCTTGCTGTGTCGCCCAGTCTGGAGTGCTGCAGTGGCACGATCTTGGCTCACTGCAAGCTCCGTCTCCCAGGTTCATGCCATTCTCCTGCCTCAGTCTCCCAAGTAGCTGTGACTACAGGTGCCTGCCACCATATCCAGCTAGTGTGTGTGTGTGTGTGTGTGTGTGTGTGTGTGTGTGTGTGTATTTTTAGTAGAGATGGGATTTCACCGTGTTAGCCAGGATGGTCTCGATCTCCTGACCTCATGATCCACCCGCCTCGGCCTCCCAAAGTGCTGGGATTACAGGCGTGAGCCACCACGCCCGGCCCCTCCCTTTCAATTTTCTGAACAAGTTTGTGTCAAATGGAAGATATGTGTTCCTAGGATGTTTGTCAGAATGTGGTGGGGAATCCTGGAGTTTATTCATGGAAAGCCTTTAACTACTGATATCTTTCTGTAATGATTCTGGAACAGTTCAGGTTGGCTGTGCCTTCTTGTGTCCATTTTGGCGGGTTTGGTTTCCTACCGATTGGTGACCTTTTGCATTGTTTTCAAACTGACTGGAATAAAATGGTCCATAGTGCCCCCTTCATCCCAGATTGCATTTGTTTTTATTTTGGAGCCACAGGAGAGTTGCAGGGAAAGCACAAGGAGCACCCCTACGTATATTCTTCAACTGAATCCTCCAGTTGTTACCACTTTCTCACATTTGCTTCATCCCTCCCTCCATCCCGTGCCCCTGTCTTTCTCTGAGAGTGTGTGTGTGCTTGTATTTTTTTTAATTGTTTTGTGGGATCATTTGAGATCCATTTGAATCATTTAGATCCATCATCCGTAAATACTGCAACATGTATCGCCTACGAGAAAGCATGGTCTACCACAAAACCTTAATGCCATCATGACACTCAGGAAATGTAACATTGAGACCACACAGTTTTTTACTGTATGATCACTTGAAACATTTTCCATTGTCCCCATGGTCCCATAGTGTCCCTCATAGCTGCTTTCTAACAAAATTCTCTTTCCAACCAAACATCATGCTTTGCATTTAGTTGTGAAGTCTCTTTTGAGACAGGGTCTCCCTCTGTCGCCCACGCTGGCAGGTAGTGTCGGGAACCCGGTTCACTGCAACCTCCGCCTCCAGGCTCAAGGCATCCTCCCACCTCAGCCTGCTGAGTAGCTTGGACTACAGGCAAGCCCCATCCACTCGCCTAGGTCTCCCAAAGTGATGTGATTACGGACGTGAGCCACGGTTCTTGGCCCATCAGGTCTCTTCAGCGTCCTTTAAGGAGTACTTTTTTTTTTTTTTTTTTTTTTTTTTT
>NW_016825918.1:35686-52793 GCF_001698545.2 Rhinopithecus bieti
TTTTTTTTTTTTTTTTTTTTTTTTTTTTTTGAGATGGAGTCTCACTCTGTTGCCCAGGCTGGAGCACAGTGGTTCCATTTCAGCCTACTGCAAGCTCTGCCTCCTGGGTTCACACCATTCTCCTGCCTCAACCTGCTGAGTAGCTGGGGACAAAGGCACCCGCCACCACACCCAGCTAATTTTTTGTATTTTTTAGTAGAGACGGGATTTCACCATGTTAACCAGGATGGTCTCAATCTCCTGGCCTCGTGATCCACCTGCTTTAAAGTGTGCTTTAAGCCAGTGCAGTTGTCAGGAAGCCCTTGAACGTAGGTTTGTCGAATGGCTTCCTTGTAATTAGACTCAGGTAGGTTTAACATTTTTGGCAGGACTACTGCATAGCAGACGTGCTGTCCTTCTCAGGGCATGACATCAGCAGATTCTCCATGTCGGTTTGTCTCATGACTGGTGATGTTCATCTTGACCATGTGGTCAGGGCGCTGTTCCAGATTACTCCATTGTGAAAGTGCCATCTTCTCTTTGTATTTAATTAGCTATGTGCTGTTACTGCATGGGCACTCTGTGTGAATATCCAGTTCCCCCACAATATCCTTTTTCTATATTTTGGATGTCTGCATACGATATGGCTTGGAACCGTGTCCCCACCAAGTCTCGTGCCCACCTGTAACTTCTAATGTTGGAGGTGGGACCTGGTGGGAGGTGACTGGATCACGGGGCTGGATTTCTCTGGAATGGTTTAGCAGCATTCACTTGGTACTGTCCTCGTGGTTGTGAGTGAGTTGTCATAAGTCTGCTCATTTAAAAGTGTGTGACACCTCCCCCTGTTCTCTCTCTCTCTTGCTCCTGCTCCTATCATGTAACATGTACCTGCTCCTGTTTTGTCTTCCGCCATGAATGCAAGTTTCTTGAGTCCTCCCAGAAGCAGAAGCCTCTACACTTCCCATACAGCCTGCGGGACCATGAGCTCTTCTCTTTATAAATGACTCGGTCTTGGGTATTTCGATACAGCAACACGAGAATGGACGTAACATCGTCTGTGGTTATCTCTCCCTTTTCTTTCCTGATCGCGGTGCCCTTCTCCCTTGTTTTCTTCACCAGTCTCACAAGAGTTTTACCAATTTCATTCCTCTTCCAAACACCCAACTTCTGGTTTTGTGATTCTTATGCTGGTTTCCGCTTTCACTGATTTCTGCTTTTACCTTGATGACTTCCTTCTACATTCCTTGGTCTTATGTTGGGCTTCTTTTTCGAACGTTTTCTCGTTAATTGTCTGCGATCCTCTTTTAAATATATGCTTTTAGCAGCCAACATGTCCCTCTCAGGACTCCTTTACTTGTGCCGACAAGGGTTTAGGAGTAGTATTTTTGTGACCATCCAGTTCCAAACATGGGAAACCGTGAAAATCGCAACTTTCATGGGATGGAATGAATACATTGCGGTATGTTAATACAACGGAATAGTATTTCAGCAACGGAAAAGTACAAAGTACTCTTCCATGGAATAATAGGCGCGAATCTTACAAAGATAATATCGAGTGAAAGAAGCAAGGGACAACACGGACATGTTTAATGATTCCATTCCTATAACTTCAAATGACAGGCAACACTGACCTACCTTGTTGAAGAACGCATACTTAGGGTATAAAACCATAGAGAAGAGCAAGGAAAGGACAATCAGAAAAGTCAGGATGTTGGTTACCCCTTGCAGTAGGAGTGGGGCTGAGCTCAGGCAGGGCCACCCCAGGAGGCTTTGGGAGATGCTGGCGGTGTTCTCCTCTGGGACCTAGGGGAACGTTTCCATACAGGTGCACTTGATAATCATGTATTAAACTGTGCGCATAGATTGTGATGTTTTCTTTCTGTGTGGTGCTTGCCACCATAAGCCGAGAAAAACCCGTGCTAATGGAAGTAACCTCGCATTAAACAGGTAAGTATTTTATAACCAGAAGGATAACCAACATTTTATTTTCCCTATTTATAGCAGATCTCCTTGCGAGTACTAATATCAGTTTATTGATAGTGATAGCTTGATTTCAAATTCTCATAGATTTCACTGAACATCATAGGAATGATGCTTACATAATTGTGATATTAATTTTGATGTTTTGGTAAATATTTTATATTTGGGTGGTAAGTTTTCACTCAGAATTTGTGATTTTGTGCTGGAACCCCATGCACTTGCTACATTTTTCTCACGGGAGATGTGTCACCTCCCCATCCACTTATTCTCAGGGGTGGAGGACCTAGGACCTGAGATAAAGAAATTAAGGCAACAACAGTAAGGGAAAACAACGCAAATTTTCACCTTCGTAGTTTTTGTCAGTTAATTGTGGTATATTCACACGATGGAATTCCCTTTTTTTTTTTTTTTTTTTTGCAATGGAAATGTATGGGGTATTCTTAGGGATACTATCCATTTTTAAGAAAAGTCCATTACCAAGATATAACTAATTACATAAAGTTAAATATCATATGATATTTATAAAGCATACTATACATATATACAAGTTTAGAAAACCAATCTACTGGCCGGGCGCGGTGGCTCAAGCCTGTAATCCCAGCACTTTGGGAGGCCGAGACGGGCAGATCACTAAGTCAGGAGATCGAGACCATCCTGGCTAACACGGTGAAACCCCGTCTCTACTAAAAAATACAAAAAACTAGCCGGGCGAAGTGGCGGGCGCCTGTAGTCCCAGCTACTCGGGAGGCTGAGGCAGGAGAATGGCGTAAACCCGGGAGGCGGAGCTTGCAGTGAGCTGAGATCCGGCCACTGTACTCCAGCCTGGGCGACAGAGCCAGACTCCATCTCAAAAAAGAAAAAAAAAAAAAAAGAGAAAACCAACCTACTGCGAATGAACTGTTGTGAAGTGATGAAAGCACATATTGAGTACTGAGGTCAAGAAACAGTACACTGCAGTTCTACAGGTCTTATATTTATTTCATTGTGCTGAAGACACCAAATATGAAATGCTATATAATGTATGATTCCATTTGTAGAACATCCTTAAAACTGGAAAACTACACATACAGAAAACTAATCAGTCATTTCCAGGTCAGTGGATTGTGAGAAGTGTTAACTACAAATGTGTGTTATTTGTTATGCAATTTTGCCCCTCTTTATTTTGAAATGCAACATGCATAGAGAGAACTTCACAATCTGTGTGTGTGGTTTAATAAGTGATCATCAAAGGCACCTCTACGGAAATACCCCCATGTCACAGAGGAGAACACCACCAGCATTCCCCAAAGCTCCTGGGGTGTCTCTGCCTGATCTCAGTCTCATTCCTCCTTCAAGAGGAAACCAACACATTTACTTTTGTGATCATCCTTTCCTCTGTTTGCTCTATGTTTTTCTGTCCTATATCCTACATTACATTCTTTTAATAGTACAGGTTGCCTGCAGAGGACATGTTCCTAAATCTAGAAAACCACACAGTCTCAGCCCCAAAGCTCCTTAAGCTGATAAACAACTTCAGCAAAGTCTCAGGATACCAAATCAATGTGAAAAATCGCTAACATTCCTATACGCCAACAACAGTCAAGCAGAGAGCCAGATCAGGAACACAGTCCCATTCATAATTGCTACACACACGCAAGATACCCAGGAATACTCCACACCAGGGAGGTGAACGATCTCTACAAGAAGAACTACAAAACAGTGCTCAAGGAAATCAGAGATGTCACAAACAAATTTAAAAACATTTCTGCTCATGAATAGGAAGAATCAATATCATGAAAGTGGCCATACTGCCCAAAGCAATTTGCAGTTTCAATTCGATTCCTATTAGGTTACCTGTGGCATTCTTCACAGTACAAGAAAACCTATTTTAAAATTCATATGGAACTGAAAAAGAGCCTGAATGGCCAAGGCAATCCTAAGCGTAAAAGAACAAAGATGGAGGCATCACGGTATGCGACTTCAAACTACACCGCAGGCCTGCAGTAACCAAAACAGCATGGTACTGGTACAAAAACAGACATGGAGACCAATGGAAAACAACAGAGGATCCAGAAATGAGGCCCCACACCTACAACTATCTGGTCTTTGACAAACCTAACGAAAGCAAGGAATGGAGAAAGGATTCCCTATTCAGGAAATGGTGCTGGGATAACTGGCTAGCCATACACGGAAGATTGCAACTGGACCCCTTTCTTACACCAGGTACTAGTCCATTCTCTTGCTGCTAATAAAGACATACCTGAGACTGGGTAATTTATAAAGAAAAGAAGTTCAATGGACTCACAGTTCCACATGCCTTAGGAGGCCTCACAATCACGGCAGAAGGCGAAGGAGGAGCAAAGGTGTGTCTCACATGGCGGCAGGGAAGACAGCATGTGCAGGGGAACTGCCCTTTATAAAACCATGAGATCTCAGGAGACTTATTCCCTATCACAGGAACAGCACAGGAAAGATCCGCCCCTATGATTCAATTACCTCCCACCAGATCCTTCCCACAAGACGTGGGGATTATGGGAGCTACAACTAAAGATGAGATTTGGGTAGAGATACAGCCAAACTATATCACACTATATACAAAAGTTAACTCAACACGGATTAAAGACTTAAATGTAAAACCCAAAACTATAAAAACCCTGAAAGGCAACCTAGGCAATCATTTTCTGGACATAGGAATGGGCAAAGGTTTCATGATGAAGACACCAAGAGCAATTACAACAAAAGCAAAAATTGACAAATGGGATCTAATTAAACTGAAGAGCGCTGCACACTAAAGGAAACTATCAACAGAGTAACAGACAACCTACAGAATAAGAGAAAACGTTTGCAGACTATGGATCTGACAAAGGTCTAATATCTAGCATCCATAAGGAACTTAAACAAGTGTGCAAGAAAAAATCCAAACAACCCCATTAAAAAGTGGGCAGTCCAGGTGCGGTGGCTCACGCCTGTAATCCCAGCACTTTGGGAGGCCGAGGTGGGTGGATCACGAGATCAGGAGATCGAGACCATCCTGGCTAACACAGTGAAACCCCGTCTCTACTAAAACCGTACAAAAAAATTAGCCGGGTGTGGTGGTGGTCACCTGTAGTTCCAGCTACTCGGGAGGCTGAGGCGGGAGAACGGCGTGAACCCGGGAGGCGGAGCTTGCAGTGAGTGGAGATCGCACCACTGCACTCCAGCCTGGGTAACAGAGCGAGACTCTATCTCAAAAAAAAAAAAAAAAAAAAAAAAAAAGTGGGCAAAGGACATGAACAGTCACTTTTCAAAAGAAGACATACATGCAGCCAACAATCTTGTGAAGGAACACTCAACATCACTGACCATTAGAGAAATGCAAATCAAAACCACAACCAGATACCATCTCACACCAGTCAGAATGGTTATTATTTCAAAGTAAAATAATAATGGATACTGGCGAGGTTGCAGAGAAAAAGGAACACTTATACACTGTTGGTGAGAGTGTAAATTAGTTTAACCACTGTGGAAGACAGTGTGGTGATTCCTCAAAGACCTACAGACAGAAATACCATTCGGCGCAGCAATCTCATCACTGAGCATATACCCAAAGGAATATACTAAATCATTCTATTATCAAGACATGTGTATGTGTATATTCATTGCAGCACTATTCACAAGAGCAAAGACATGGAATCAGTCTAAATGCCCAGCAATGGTAGACTGGATAAAGGAAATGTGGCACACATACACCATGGGATACTATGCAGCCATAAAAAAGAATGAGATCAGGTCCTTTGCAGGAACATGGTTGGATCTGGAGGTCATTATCCTCAGCAAACTAATGCAGGAACAGAAAACCAAAAGCTGCATATTCCCACTTACAAATGGGAGCTAAATGATGAGAACACAGGGACACAAAGAGGGGAATGACACGCACTGGGGCCTATCGGACGGTGGAGGGTGGGAAGATGGAGAGGAGCAGGAAAAATAATGAACCGGTACTAGGCTTAATCACTGGGTGATGAAATAATTTCTACAAGAGCCCCCACGACACAAGTTTACCTATGTAACAAACCTGTACATGTACCCCTGAACTTAAAAGTTAAATTCAAGAAATAATAATATGATTTGATCTTGACTGTTATGTACTTTTGTATTAGTGGAATCAGAAAATATGTTCATATTTCTTGCTTCTTGTGTTTAATGTCAGGAGTTTGGTTTTGGATATTTCAATTTGAGATGTCTGTTAGGTATCCACGTGGAGAAGTTGAGTAGACAAAGGTCTGGATCTGGGCTGAAGAAATACATATGGGAGTCATCGTAGTATCGATATTTTTTTTCAGGGCCCACCGCAGAGCTTATAGCTTGCAGTGAACGCCAAGAATGAGTTCTCAGAGAATTCCAGCCGAGCGGGGCCAGGGGCAGCTCTGCTCAGAGAGTCCGCCCCAGCATCTGTCCGCCAAGTATTTATTGAAAGGGCCGGGCGCGGTGGCTCAAGCCTGTAATCCCAGCACTTTGGGAGGCCGAGACGGGCGGATCACGAGGTCAGGAGATCGAGACCATCCTGGCGAACACGGTGAAACCTCGTCTCTACTAAAAAATACAAAAAACTAGCCGGGCGAGGTGGCGGGCGCCTGTAGTCCCAGCTACTCGGGAGGCTGAGGCAGGAGAATGGCGTAAACCCGGGAGGCGGAGCTTGCAGTGAGCTGAGATCCGGTCACTGCACTCCAGCCAGGGGGACAGAGCGAGACTCCGTCTCAAAAGAAAAAAACAAAACAAAACAAAAAACAAACAAACAAACAAAAAAAATGAAAGGGCCTGTGAAACCGCAAACATCCACTAGATGGCTTTTTTGAGGTCTGGTCTTGAGACACCTGTGGCCTTGTAAAAGCACTCAAACCGCATTCTCGGGAGGTTGTTTTCAGCGTTCCTTATCACACCACACACTCCACTGCCCTTCCTGTTTTCAGGGTCAAGGAGTTTCATTCTCATGCACAAATACCATACACACAATGCCTCAGTATGTTTCCATGCCCCGACCTCAAACGCCTTGTACATAAGCTTGAATATGTTGTCGTGCACCCCCCACACCCACTCCAGAGACAGAAATTACACCACTTTTCTATTGAGTTATGTTAAAATACACGGAACATGAAATTTACCATCTTAAGCGTTTTTCAGTTTTCAGCTCAGTAGTGTTAAGTATATTCGCATTGCTGTGCAGCCAATCTCCAGCATGTCTTCAATTGCAAAACTGAAATATATACCCGTTAAACAACTCCTCATTTTCCCCTGCCCCCCAGCCTCTGGAAAACACCACTCTACCTTCCGTTTCTGAGTTTGAATATTTTAGATCCCATATATAGGTGGAATCATGTAGTATTTGTCCTTTTGTGACTGTCTCATTTCATAGCATAAGGTCCGGGTAATTCCATTTTTAGCTTTCTGAGTAACCGCCACACGGTTTTCCACAGCAGCTGTGCCATTTTACATTCCCACCAACAGCGCACAAAGGTTCCAATTTCTGCACATCTTCACCAGGATCACCTCAGTTTTATTGGACAAATGGAATTTATTTCATTTCTTTGTATTTTATTTCTGTTTATTTTTAATGACACAATCGTATACATTTATAGTGTACAACATGATGTTTTGAAATAGGTATACGTTGTGCAATGGCTAAATTAGGCTAACTACAATATGGATGAACTCACATGCCTTTCATCTTTTGTAGTGAGAACCCTTAAAATCTACCCTCTTAACAATTTTTCAAGTATATGTTATTATTAACTATAGTCACCATGCTTACAATAGATCTCTTGAACTTAGACTTCGTGTCTAAATGAAGTTTTGTATCCTTTGACCAATATCTCCCCAATCCTCCCCAGCCCCAGACCCTGGTAACCACCATTCTAGTCTCTGTTTCTAAAAAGTTTGATTTTTTAAGATTCCACATCCCAGTGAGATTATACAGTATTTGTCTTGCTGTGCCTGGCTTATTTCACTCGACATAATGTATTCCAGATTCACTCATGTTGTCACAAATGACAGGATTTCCTTTTTTTTTTTTGTAAAAAAGGCTCAATACCATTCTACTGTGTGTACATATACACATGTGCTTTATCCATTCATCCATCTGATGGGCTCTTAGGTTGACTTCACGTCTTGGCTCTTGTGAACAGTGCTGCAATGTATATGCGAGTGCAGATATTTTTGACATACTCATTTCATTTTCTTTGGCCATATATCCAGTAGCAGGATTACTAAATCAAATGATAGTGCTATGGATAATTTTTTTAATTTTAATTTTAATGGATACATACTACCTGCACATATTTATGCTGTGCATGTGATATTGTGTCACGTGCATAGGATGTGTAAAGATCAAGTCAGGATATGTGGGGTAACCATCACGTGGAATATTTTTCAGTCCTAGTATTGGAGATATTTCCAGTCCTCTCTTCTGGCTATTTTGAAATATACAATACATTGCTGTTAACTGTAGTCATCCGACTCTGCTGTTGAACATTAGAAATTATTCCTTTTTTTTTTTTTTTGAGACAGGATCTCACTCTATCGCCCCAGACTGGAGTGCAGCGGCGTGATCACAGCTCACTGCAGCCTCAGCCTCCTGGGCTTAAGTGATCCTCCCACCTCAGCCTCCCAAGTAGCTGGGAGGCTGCCAGGCACAAGCCACCATGCAGGGCTAATTTTTTTTTTTTTTTCCCTAGAGACAGGGTTTCGCTATACTGTCCAGGCTGATCTGGAACTCCTGAGCTCATGCGATCTGCCAGCCTCGGCATCCCAAACTGTTGGGATTACAGGCATTAGCCACCATGCCCAGCCTAGAACTTATTCCTTTTTAACTGTATGTTTATACCTATTAACCAACTTCTCTTCTTCCCAACGCCCCTTCCCCCAATCCACACACATTTCCCAGCTTCTCATATCTATCACTCTATTCTCTGCCTCTGTGAGATCAACATTTTTACCTCCCACGTATGACTGAGAACATAAGGTATTTGTCTATCTGTGTCTGGCTTGTTTGACCTAACATAATGACCTCCAGTTCCATCCAGGTTGCTGCAAATGAAAGGATTTCATTCTTTTTGTGGCTGAATCCTATTTCCTGTGTATATATGCCACATTTTCTTTATCCATTCATCCACTGATGGACACTTAGATTGATTCCATATCTTGGCTATTGTGATGAGTGCTGCAATAAGTATGGGGGTGTAGGTATCTCTTTGATATACCGATTTCCTTTCTTTTGGATAAATGCCCAGTAGTGGGATTGCTGGATAGTTCTATTTTTAGTGTTTTGAAAAGTCTCCAACTGTTTTGCACAGTGGCTGTACTAATTTCCATTCCCACCAACAGTGTATAAGGGTTCTCTTTTCTTCACATCCTCGCTAACACTTGTTTTCTTTTATCTTTCTGATAATAGCCATTTTACCAGGTGTGAAGTCATAGCTCATTGTGGCATTTCCCTGATGATAAGTGATGTTGAGCATTTCCTTTTTTTTTTTTTTTTTTTTTTTTGAGACGGAGTCTCGCTCTGTCACCCAGGCTGGAGTGCAGTGCAGTGGCGCGATCTCCACTCACTGCAAGCTCCGCCTCCCGGGTTCACGCCATTCTCCTGCCTCAGCCTCCCATGTATCTGGGACTACAGGCTCCCGCCACCGCGCCCGGCTAATTTTTTTTGTATTTTTAGTAGAGACGGGGTTTCACCATGTTAGCCAGGATGGTCTCGACTTCCTGACCTCGTGATCTGCCCGTCTCGGCCTCCCAAAGTGCTGGGATTACAGGCGTGAGCCACCACGCCTGGCCTTGATGTTGAGCCTTGTCATACAACTGTTGGCCATTTGTATGTCTTCTTCGGAGAAATATCTATTTAGATCCTTTGCACATTTTAAAATCAAGTGATTTGTATTCTTGTTATTGAGTTGAGTTCTTTATATATTTTGGATACTAACTCCTTATCAGATGTATAGTTTGAGAATATTTTCTCCCGTTCTGTAGGTTGCCTCTTCACTCTGTTGATCATTCCCTTTGTTGTGCAGAAGCCTTTCAGTTTGACGTAATCCCATTTCTCTATTTTTTCTTTGGTTGCTCATGCTTTTGGGGTCATAGCGCAAAAATGATTGCCCAGGTCAATGCCATGGATGATTCTCCCTATGTTTCTTCTGGTAGTTTTGTAGTTTCAGGTCTTATATTTAAATCCGGAGTCCAGTTTGCCTTGATTTTTGTGTATGATCTGAGACAGGGGTCCCATTTCATTCTTCTGCATGTGGATATTTCCGTTTTCCCAAGACCATTTATTGAAGAGAAAGTCCTTTCCACATTGTGTGTTCTTGGCATCTTTGTTGAAAACCACTTGACCATAAATGCAAGAATTCTTTCTAGTCTATTATATTGGTCCATGTGTCTGTTTGTATGCCAGTACCATGATGTTTTGATTACTCTAGCTTTTATTATGTTTTGAGATCAGGTTGTGATTCCTTCAGCTTTGTTCGTTTTGCTCAAGATTGCTTGGGTAACTGGAGTCTCTTGTGGTTTGCTGCGAATTTTAGGATTGCTTTTTCTATGTATGTAAAACTAGCATTGGAATTTTAATAGGGATTGCATTGAATCTGTTAATTGCTTTGAGCAGTATGGACATTTTAACAGCATTGATTCTTCCAATCCCTGGTCATGGGTTAGCTTTCCATTTATTTGTGGCTTCCTCAATTGCTTTCATCAATGTTTTATAGTTTTCAGTGCACACATCTTTTACCTCCTTGATTGAATTTATTCCCAATTATTTTATGTTATTTTTGAGAACTCTTTTAAATGGGATTGTTTTCTTGATTTATTTTCAGATACTTTGTTATTAATGTATAGAAATGCTACTGTATATGTTGATTTTGTTTTTTGTAAAATATTTTAAGACTTTATATATGTACAATCATGTTATCTTCAGAGAGAGGTAATTTAATTTCTTATTTTTTTCTTTTCTTTTTTGAGATAGGGTCTCGTTTTGTCACCCAGGCTGGAGTGCAGTGGTGCAATCTCAGCTCCCTGCAGCCTCGACTTCCTGGGTTCGAGCGATTCTCATGCCTCAGGCCCAGATGTAGTTGGGTGCCACCAGGCCCGGCTAGCTTTTGTATTTTTAGTGGAGACAGGGTTTCGCCATGTTGCCCAGGCTGGCCTCAAACTCCTGGCCTCATGTGATCCACCTGCCTTGGTCTCCCAAAGTGTTAAAATTACAAGCATGAGCCCAGCAAACTTGTTACTTTCTGTTTTGTGTGCCTTTCATTTTTTTCTCTTGCCTAAGATTTTTGACTAAAAGTTGCAGTACTACTTTGCATAGCAGTGGTGAAAGGGGACATCTTTGTCTTGTTCCTGATATAGGTAGTACTGAAACCAGCGTCTTCCATCAGCTGTGGCAAGAATGTAGTTAAAGAAAAGAATCAGACCAAAAATTGAGCCCCGGGGCTCTATATTTTTAAGAATTTGGGGGGAAGGGAGCTTCCTGATAGCTGAACACATGGAAGTTCCTGGAGGGAGGTGCACCTGGAGAGGTCATGGAAGCTCCATGCCCCTTCCCACATACTGTGCCCTATGCATCTCTTTCATCTGGCTGTTCGTCTGTGTCCTTTGTCATGTTCTTCATAATAAATGGGTAACATGTTTATGAATCAGTGATAAAACCCAACACGATACGCTAACATGATTTTGTGCACTTACAGGAGGACTGTTTCCTAGTTAAGTAGGAAATTGTGCAAAAGGCCTCTGAAAGACCTTCATTCTAAACTGTTTTGTAGGGAAACATTTCATTTAGAAGTCTGGACATTCTTTCTTTGGTTTGCTGTAATCTGCATTTGCTGAGTAGAACTCGTATTGATCATCAGGACCCCGTTTATTCCAGGGTTCTGGGGGATTCTTTCTGTCCCAACTAATTTTGGGGTTAAACAGTGTCAGATGCAAGACATGCAGCCCTGCTCTAGTGCCTCCTGCTCAAATAAATACAAAGAGAGAGATGTCGAACTCAAATGCTTTCTGGCCTGACCAAAGAGCTGGGGGAGCATGTGTGAAGCCTGGAAGGAGAGAAGAACAAATATTTCAGGCCTGGGTCTAAGTAGGTCAATGCAGCATTTGATTTTTGGAGGAGACTTTGGTAATATAGAATTGAGTTAATCATAATCCTTATTTCATAACATGCTACCCGTGATTGATACGAGGCCCTATTTGTTTATTTTAAAATGCAATGTGCCCCCATTTACCTATTACCCAATCCAAGAACTAGGCTATTAGTAGAAACCTGTATATCTACCTCTGAGCTCCCCTCACCGTAACCTCCTGAATCCCTTCACTTCCACCGGAGGCAACCCCAGCCTGAATTGTGTACTTGGCATTCCTTTGATTTTTATTGAAAATAAGTATATATATGAAACAATATACTCTTTTTGTTTGTTTGTTTTTGGAACAGGGTCTCACTCTGATCGTTCAGTCTGGAGTACAGCAGCATGATTTTGGCTCACTGCAGGTTTGACCTCCTTGGCTCAGGTGATCTTCCCACCTCAGCCTCGCGAGTACCTGGGAGTACAAGCGCGCACCGTGACATCTGCCTAATTTTTTGGAGACACGGGGTTTAGCCATGTTGCACAGGCTGGTCTCAAACTCCTGGACTCAAGCACTCCACCCACCTCTGCCTCCCAATGTGCTGGGATTACAGGCATGAGCCACTGCCCTCGGCCATTATACTCTTCAGTTTTGCTTGATTTTGAACTTTATGAAAAGGGTGTCACACGGTATGTAGTCCTGTGGGAATTACTATTTTCATACTTATACTAACATTATCCATTGTTGAGTATAGAACTGCAGTTCACCCATTTGCCTTGCTACATAGTGTATCATGGTGTGCATATGCCACAGTTTAGGCATGCTCTTGTTCATGAGCATTTGCATTGGTCCCAGGTTATTGCTACTGTGGCCAATGCTGCTGTGAAACTCTTGTCCAGAGGACATTGATAGGAATTGCTGAGTTGTCAATGATCTACTTTACATATTGATGTCACATTGTTTTCCAAACTTGTTGTGTTCATTTATATTCCCAACATGTTTCAAGCTGTATGAGATCCCACTGCTCTGCGTTATTTCTAACCTTTGATGTTGCCAGGTTTCTTATTCTTTGCCAATCAAATGGGTACAATATTTATCTTGAGGTCATGTTTAGCATTTCCCTGACTACTGATGAGCTGAGCATATCTTCATGTGTTTATTGGCCGCATAGGTTCCTTCTTCTATGGAATTCCTATTCATGAGTTTTGCCCATTTTCTTACTGGGCTGTTTGTCTTTCTTATTGATTTCTACAAGTTCTAAAAATATATTCTTTTTTTTTTCTTTTATTTATTTTTTTTTTTTTGAGACGGGGCTCGCTCTGTCACCCAGGCTGGAGTGCAGTGGCCGGATCTCAGCTCACTGCAAGCTCCGCCTCCCGGGTTTACGCCATTCTCCTGCCTCAGCCTCCCTAGTAGCTGGGACTACAGGCGCCCGCCACCTCGCCCGGCTAGTTTTTTGTTATTTTTTTTAGTAGAGACGGGGTTTCACCGTGTTAGCCAGGATGGTCTCGATCTCCTGACCTCGTGATCCGCCCGTCTCGGCCTCCCAAAGTGCTGGGATTATAGGCTTGAGCCACCGCGCCCGGCCTAAAAATATATTCTTGATACCAATCTTTTGCCAATTGTATATAGGATAAATATCTTCTTCCATATCTTATACCATATATTTCCACTTTTATATGACATCTTTTAAAAATTGAGGCATTACATACATACAGCAAATCACAGAAATGTAAGTATACAATTTTATCACAGTTATACCCCCATGTAACCGCCATCCAGATCAAAATATAGAACATTTTCAACATCTTCCCATCCCCGAAAAGAGAATTTTGAGAGAAGATGAGGAACCAGTAAAGACTGAGGAGTGATCACTGAGATGGGAATAAACCCAATGTCTTCTCCTGGTAATGGCAGATGAGATAATTCAGATAAACCCTCTGTGTTGGCCATCTGTTAGTTGGTCATCTAGTTTAACTCGATCTACAGCCTCCCTCCCTCTCTCTGAGCTGGTATCACATAGTTCAATGCCCCAACCCTCTAGCCATATGGTTGGACTTTCTGGTATGGCCAGCCTCCAGTCTGAGTCATCTCATTACATGAACTATCTAGGGGCCTCCCATGATTCACCTCATTAGCATAAACCATGAAGTGTGGTCCGTGGGACTCATCAGGAATGACACTATCACTCAGGAAATTGCAAGGGATTAGAGGTTATCTCCCAGGACTTAGGGACAAAGTCCAGGCAAATTCTTTATTACACATTAACTGCACAGAAAAATGAACATTATTTAAAAATTTTGTCTTATTGGGATCTTTCCAGATCCTGGGAATACAGAAATATACTGCTATGGTTTGGATATGATTGGTCTGTCCCCGCCAAAACTCGTGTGGAATTGGATCCCCAGCATGGTGGTGCTGGGAGGTGCGGCCTTGTGGGAGGTGTTTGGGTCATGGAGACAGAACCCTCATGAACAGCTTGCTGCCGTTCTAGATGTAGTGAGTGAGTACTGGCTCTGGTGAGACTGGATTAGTGCCCATNGTGCCCCTGTCTTTCTCTGAGAGTGTGTGTGTGCTTGTATTTTTTTTAATTGTTTTGTGGGATCATTTGAGATCCATTTGAATCATTTAGATCCATCATCCGTAAATACTGCAACATGTATCGCCTACGAGAAAGCATGGTCTACCACAAAACCTTAATGCCATCATGACACTCAGGAAATGTAACATTGAGACCACACAGTTTTTTACTGTATGATCACTTGAAACATTTTCCATTGTCCCCATGGTCCCATAGTGTCCCTCATAGCTGCTTTCTAACAAAATTCTCTTTCCAACCAAACATCATGCTTTGCATTTAGTTGTGAAGTCTCTTTTGAGACAGGGTCTCCCTCTGTCGCCCACGCTGGCAGGTAGTGTCGGGAACCCGGTTCACTGCAACCTCCGCCTCCAGGCTCAAGGCATCCTCCCACCTCAGCCTGCTGAGTAGCTTGGACTACAGGCAAGCCCCATCCACTCGCCTAGGTCTCCCAAAGTGATGTGATTACGGACGTGAGCCACGGTTCTTGGCCCATCAGGTCTCTTCAGCGTCCTTTAAGGAGTACTTTTTTTTTTTTTTTTTTTTTTTTTTTTGAGATGGAGTCTCACTCTGTTGCCCAGGCTGGAGCACAGTGGTTCCATTTCAGCCTACTGCAAGCTCTGCCTCCTGGGTTCACACCATTCTCCTGCCTCAACCTGCTGAGTAGCTGGGGACAAAGGCACCCGCCACCACACCCAGCTAATTTTTTGTATTTTTTAGTAGAGACGGGATTTCACCATGTTAACCAGGATGGTCTCAATCTCCTGGCCTCGTGATCCACCTGCTTTAAAGTGTGCTTTAAGCCAGTGCAGTTGTCAGGAAGCCCTTGAACGTAGGTTTGTCGAATGGCTTCCTTGTAATTAGACTCAGGTAGGTTTAACATTTTGGCAGGACTACTGCATAGCAGACGTGCTGTCCTTCTCAGGGCATGACATCAGCAGATTCTCCATGTCGGTTTGTCTCATGACTGGTGATGTTCATCTTGACCATGTGGTCAGGGCGCTGTTCCAGATTACTCCATTGTGAAAGTGCCATCTTCTCTTTGTATTTAATTAGCTATGTGCTGTTACTGCATGGGCACTCTGTGTGAATATCCAGTTCCCCACAATATCCTTTTCTATATTTTGGATGTCTGCATACGATATGGCTTGGAACCGTGTCCCCACCAAGTCTCGTGCCCACCTGTAACTTCTAATGTTGGAGGTGGGACCTGGTGGGAGGTGACTGGATCACGGGGCTGGATTTCTCTGGAATGGTTTAGCAGCATTCACTTGGTACTGTCCTCGTGGTTGTGAGTGAGTTGTCATAAGTCTGCTCATTTAAAAGTGTGTGACACCTCCCCTGTTCTCTCTCTCTCTTGCTCCTGCTCCTATCATGTAACATGTACCTGCTCCTGTTTTGTCTTCCGCCATGAATGCAAGTTTCTTGAGTCCTCCCAGAAGCAGAAGCCTCTACACTTCCCATACAGCCTGCGGGACCATGAGCTCTTCTCTTTATAAATGACTCGGTCTTGGGTATTTCGATACAGCAACACGAGAATGGACGTAACATCGTCTGTGGTTATCTCTCCCTTTTCTTTCCTGATCGCGGTGCCCTTCTCCCTTGTTTTCTTCACCAGTCTCACAAGAGTTTTACCAATTTCATTCCTCTTCCAAACACCCAACTTCTGGTTTTGTGATTCTTATGCTGGTTTCCGCTTTCACTGATTTCTGCTTTTACCTTGATGACTTCCTTCTACATTCCTTGGTCTTATGTTGGGCTTCTTTTCGAACGTTTTCTCGTTAATTGTCTGCGATCCTCTTTTAAATATATGCTTTTAGCAGCCAACATGTCCCTCTCAGGACTCCTTTACTTGTGCCGACAAGGGTTTAGGAGTAGTATTTTGTGACCATCCAGTTCCAAACATGGGAAACCGTGAAAATCGCAACTTTCATGGGATGGAATGAATACATTGCGGTATGTTAATACAACGGAATAGTATTTCAGCAACGGAAAAGTACAAAGTACTCTTCCATGGAATAATAGGCGCGAATCTTACAAAGATAATATCGAGTGAAAGAAGCAAGGGACAACACGGACATGTTTAATGATTCCATTCCTATAACTTCAAATGACAGGCAACACTGACCTACCTTGTTGAAGAACGCATACTTAGGGTATAAAACCATAGAGAAGAGCAAGGAAAGGACAATCAGAAAAGTCAGGATGTTGGTTACCCCTTGCAGTAGGAGTGGGGCTGAGCTCAGGCAGGGCCACCCCAGGAGGCTTTGGGAGATGCTGGCGGTGTTCTCCTCTGGGACCTAGGGGAACGTTTCCATACAGGTGCACTTGATAATCATGTATTAAACTGTGCGCATAGATTGTGATGTTTTCTTTCTGTGTGGTGCTTGCCACCATAAGCCGAGAAAACCCGTGCTAATGGAAGTAACCTCGCATTAAACAGGTAAGTATTTTATAACCAGAAGGATAACCAACATTTTATTTTCCCTATTTATAGCAGATCTCCTT
>NW_016825921.1:0-1207 GCF_001698545.2 Rhinopithecus bieti
TATATATATAAAGTTGAAGGTACTATGGGTAATACCAGGATTAAAGGATAAAACAGTCTCTTGTTTCTCTAGTGGTATAATGAAAGTAAAATATGTACACAAATATCTCCAATGCAAAGCAGGAAGTAGTAAATGTCAAAGAAATCCACAGATGTGGTGCAATAAAGTGCTAAGGCAGTAGAGGGTTTCCTGTATAAGGAACCAGAAAGGGTTCTGTAGAGGAAGCGGCATTTCTTAACAACTTCTAGCTTCTGTTAAACGCCCTTCTGCTGACCACTAACCCTCTTCTCACTACCACAGGGTAAGAGCTACCCCATGCCAAGAATGCTCACCTTCCTTCCCCTGCTTGGCGAGCAAGTGCTCATCTTGTAAGATCTCATCAAGGGTTACTTCCCTGATCCCCTTTCTCCAATAAATTTGGCTCTCCTTTATTTGGGAACACATGACTTTGTATCAACATCTCTCTGTCTTGACCTTGTCATTCATGTTAGCTTTCCTGTAGTTTTCACTAGACTGTAATTTCTGTAAGGGCATGGACCATGCTTTGAATTCTTGGTGCCAAGAGATTTAAATTTTTTTGGAATGAATGAACTCTGCTTTTTACAATGAAAAAATCTAAAGAAAAGAGAAAAAAAAAATCCTGCTCTCAGTGAGCAGAAAGGTAGAAGAAACGAAGGAGGAAAGAGCTAGTTGTTTGTGATTGCCTGATGCTACGTAATTTGATTTAATTGTCAGGATCCAAAGATTTTTAGTTGGCATTCCTATCCCTTCTTACCCTGTGGATGCTGAGATTGAGAGAAATTAAAAGCCTTGTCTAAAGCCACAGAGCTGTGAAACTGAGTAACTGGGATTTAAGCGCAGGTGGTTTCCTTCACTGCATGATGCTTCCAAATGGAGAAATCCATCACTGTGATGTTACTAGGCTTTAAAAAAGAAAATAGCCACTTGGACACAGTCTAGAAAGAGTCTTTTCTACCTCCCCACAGGACCACCATGGAGTCTGATCTTTTTAAAAATAAAATAAAATAAAATAAAATTTGTCTACCTGGAGAACAGATATCTGATTCCTGAGGAAGAAAACCAGTATTTCTTTCTGTCTTATTCTGTCCCCTCTTCCTCAATTTCTCCTTCAACCTCTCTCCCTCCACTCCTCTCTCTGATATGGAAGAGTTTAACTTTCTAAAGTGATGACAATAATTGGGTCAAG
>NW_016825922.1:0-1200 GCF_001698545.2 Rhinopithecus bieti
GTAGGTGTATGTGTGTGTATGTGTTTGTGTGTGTAGGTGTAGATGTGTGTGGTGTGTGTGGTGTGTGGTGGGTATAGATGTGTGTGGTGTGTGTAGGTGTGTGTGGTGGGTATAGATGTGTGTGTGGTGTGTGCAGGTGTGTAGGTGTATGAGTGTGTAGGTGTAGTGTGTGTAGGGGTGTGTATGTAGGTGTATGAATGTAGGTATGTGTAGGTGTGTGTGGTGGGTGTAGATGTGTGGTGTAGGTGTATGTGTAGGTGTGTATGTGTAGGTGTGTGTGGTATGTGTGCAGGTGTGGTGGGTATAGATGTTTGTGTGGTGTGTGTGTGCAGGTGTGTGTGGTGGGTATAGATGTGTGTGTGGTGTGTGTGCAGGTGTGTGTGATGGGTATAAATTGTGTGGTGTATGTGTAGGTGTGTGTAGGTGTATGAGTGTGTAGGTGTGTGTAGGGGTGTGTATGTAGGTGTATGAATGTAGGTGTGTATGTGTAGGTGTGTGTGGTGGGTGTAGATGTGTGTGGTGTGTGTAGGTGTATGTGTAGGTGTATGAATGTAGGTATGTGTAGGTGTGTGTGGTGGGTGTAGATGTGTGGAGTAGGTGCGTGTGTAGGTGTAGATGTGTGGTGTGTGTAGGTGTGTGTGGTGGGTATAGATGTGTGTGGTGTGTGTGGTGGGTATAGATGTGTGTGTGGTGTGTGTGGTGGGTATAGATGTGTGTGTGGTGTGTGTGTAGGTGTGTGTGGTGGGTATAGATTGTGTTGTGTGTGAGGGGTGTGTGGTAGGTATAGGTGTGTGTGGTGTGTGTGTAGATGTGTGTGGTGGGTATAGATGTGTGTGGTGTGTGTGTAGGTGTGTGTGGTGGGTATAGATGTGTGTGGTGTGTGTAGGTGTGTGTGGTGGGTACAGATGTGTGTGGTGTGTAGGTGTGTGTGGTGGGTATAGATGTGTGTGTTGTGTGTGTAGGGGTGTGTGGTGGGTATAGATGTGTGTGGTGTGTGTGTAGGTGTGGGTACAGATGTGTGTGTGGTGTGTGCAGGTGTGTGTGGTGAGTATAGATGTGTGTGTGTGGTGGGTATAGATGTGTGTGTGGTGTGTGTGGTGGGTATAGATGTGTGTGGTGTGTGTGTAGGTGTGTGTGGTGGGTATAGATGTGTGTGGTGTGTGTGTAGGTGTGGTGGGTATAGATGTGTGTGTGGTGTGT
>NW_016825923.1:0-626 GCF_001698545.2 Rhinopithecus bieti
AAAACAAATAACAAAACAAAGAAAAAAAGAAAATCCTAATTTTGTTGTTTCTTTCAGCAGAAGTGATATTTTCTAGTCTTCACAGTTGAGAAGTTCAGGGTCTTATAAGGCTAATTTTTCTCTTTAAGATAAGATGGCATTAGAGCACCGAATACCAATGAAGTTCATGCTGATAGCCCTTTTCATAGCAGCGGCATGTTGATGTAAGTCTTTGTATTCACACGGCTGTGACATAGCCTAGGAAAGTAAGTCAAAGAGAAAACAGGTACAATTTAAAAAAGGGCTCCAACCTTTTTTTTTTTTTTTTTTTTTTGAGACAGAGTCTTGCTCTGCTGCCCAGCCTGCAGTGCAGTAGTACAATCTCGGCTCACTGCAAGCTCTGCCTCCCGGGTTCACACCATTCTCCTGCCTCAGCCTCCCGAATAGCTGGGACTACAGGCGCCCGCCACCAACCCCGGCAATTTTTTGTATTGTTAGTAGAGATGAGGTTTCTCCGTGTTAGCCAGGATGCTCTCCATCTCCTGATGTTGTGATCCACCCGCCTAGGCCTCCTGAAGTTCTGGGATTACAGGTGTGAGCCACCACGCCCGGCCAGGCTCCAGCATTTTTTAAAAGGCATCACTGAT
>NW_016825924.1:0-616 GCF_001698545.2 Rhinopithecus bieti
AGAGAAACTACTTTGTGAGGGTGAATTCATCTCACACAGTTACACCTTTCTTTTAATTGAGCAGTTTGGTAGCACTCTTTTGGGAAACCTGCAAAGGGATTTTCTGGAGTTCTTAGAGGCCTATGATGAAAAGGAAATATCTTCTGATAAAACCGGAGAGAAGGTTTTTGAGAAACTGTTTTGTGAGGTGTGTATTCACTTCATAGAGATAAACCATTTTGTTGATTGAGCGGTTTTTCATCACTGTTTTTGTGGTGTCTGGGAAACGATATGTGGGAGCGCATTGAGACTGATGGTGGAAAAGTAAATATGCAAAGATAAAAACTAGAAAGGAGCTTTCTGAGAAATTTATTTGTAGTGGGTGAATTCATCTCCCAGAGATAAACCATTTTTTACATTGAGCAGTTTGCTAACCCTGTTTTGAGGTATGTACAAAGGTATATTCAGAGCGCAGAGAAGCCTATAGTGAAAAGGACATACCCTCTGATAGAAACTCGAATAAATCTTTCTGAGAGACTCTTTTGTTATGGGCGAATTCATCTCACAGAGTTAAATCTTTCTTTTCGTTGAAGAGTTTGGTAACACTGTTTTCTGGAATATGCAAGGGATATTCGGG
>NW_016825925.1:0-626 GCF_001698545.2 Rhinopithecus bieti
TGCAAGTGTTCACTAATATATGGAATCTGAAAAAGATCTCATGGAAGAACAAGTAGAATGATGGTTACTAAAGGCTAGAGGGAGCAAGAGAGGGGGGAACAAGAAGAAACTGGTTGATGAGCACAGTTACAGTTAGGTAGGAGGAATATATTCCAGTGCACAGTGGGGTGACTATGGTTAAAATTGTTGTATCATGTATTTCAAAATAGCTAGAAGAGAGAATTCTGAATGTTCTCACCACAAATTAATAAATGTATGATGTGATGAATATAAGTCCCCTAATTCTATTATACACAATGTAAAAAATGTATCAAAATATCACACTGTGGCCCATGTACAATTATAGGGTCAATTAAAAACAAAATTAAAAAAAGAAAAATGAGGTCATCGGCTAAACTTCTGCCCTCCAATTGTACAGAAAGACATAAAAATACAGAGAATCACAACTCACCAGAAGAGAAACCCATAAGAGAAACTTGAGTAACCATTAGTACTGGGGTAGGAAATCTACACTGTAATTGAGGATTCTCTGAAGCCTGAGAGTGGACAAGTTTAAGACCTAAAACTCTGGGGCGGCCAGCTTTAGGTCCTCGTTTTCACTTTTGAGTTTTTTTTTTTTTTTTTTT
>NW_016825926.1:0-10400 GCF_001698545.2 Rhinopithecus bieti
TTTACCTCTGTAAGATGAATTCACACACCACAAAGCAGTTTCTCAGAAAGTTTTTTTCTATTTTTTATCTGAGGATATTTCCTTTTTTACTATAGGATTCAATGAACTCCCAAATATCCCTTTGCAGATTCTGTGAAAATGGTGTTAGCAAACTGCTCCATGAAAAGAAAGGTGTAAATCTGTGGGATGAATTCAAACATCTCAAAGAACTTTCTCAGAAAACTTCTTTCTAGTTTTCGTCTGATAGTATTTCCTTCGTCACCACAGTCTTCAATGTGATCCAAAATATTGCTACTCAGATTACTCCAAAACAGTGCTACCAAACTGAAACATGAAAAGAATCATGTAACTCTGTGAAATGAATTAACACATCACAACGTCATGTCTCAGAAAGCTTCTTTATAGTTTTTATCTGAGGATAACTCCTTTGTCACCATAAGCTTCAATGCGGTCCAAAATATCCCACTGGAGATTACAAGAAAGCAGTGTTAGCAAACTGCTCAATGAAAAGAACAGTGTAACTCTATAAGATGAATTCACACATCAAAAAGCAGTTTCTTAGAAAGCTTCTTTCTAGTTTTTATCTGAGGATATTTCCTTTGTCACTGTAGGTTTCAATCCATTCCCAAATATCCTAAGGCAGATTCCATGAAAACAGTGTTAGCAAACTGCTCCAAGAAAAGCGTTGGGTAATTCTGTGAGATGAATTCATACATCACAAAGCAGCTTCTCAGAAAGCTTCTTTAAAGTTCTTATCTGAGGCTATTTCCTTTTTCAACATATTCCTCAATGTGCTCCAGAACATCCCATTGCAAATTCCATGAGTAAAGTGTTAGCAAACTTCTCAATGAAAAGAATGGTGTAACTCAGTGAGATGAATTCACGCATCACAAAGAGCTTTCTCAGAAAGTTTCCTTGTGTTATTTATCTGAGGATATTTCCTTTGTCACCATAGCCTTCAATGTGCTCCCAAATATCCTATTGCAGATTACACAAAAACAATATTATCAAACTACTCAATGAAAAGTATGGTGTACTCTGTTAGATGAATTAACAAATCGCAAAATAGTTTCTCAGAAAGCTTTTTCTAGTTTTTATCTAAGGATATTACCTTTTCACTATAAGTCTAGATGCGCTCCCAAATATCCCTTTGCAGATTCCATTAAAGCAGTGTTAACAAACTGCTCCATGAAAAGAAAGGTGTAAATCTGTGAGATGAGTCCAAACACCACAAAGAACTTTCTCAGAACGCTCCTTTCTAGTTTTCATCTGAGGATATTTCCTTTGTCACCCAAAGCTTCAATGTGCTCCAAAATATCCTATTGCCAATTCCAAGATAACTGTGTTAGCAATCTGCTCAATGAAAAGAACAGTGTAACTCTGTGAGATGAATTCACCCATCACAAAGCATTTTCTCAGAAAGCTTCTTTCTAGTATTTATCTGAGGATATTTCCTTTCTCACCATATTCCTCTACGTCTTACCGAAGGTGTAACTCTGTGAGGTGAATTCCCACATCATAAAAAACTTTCTCAGAAAACTTCTTTCTAATTTTTTATCTGAAGATATTTCTTCTGTCACCGTAGGCTTCAATGTAATCCAAAATATCCTTTCTCAGATTCCCCACAAACACTACTACCAAACTGATCCATGAGAAGAATCATGTAACACTGAGAGATGAATTATCACATCACAAAGCAGTTTCTCAGAAAACGTCTTTCTCATTTTTATCTGAGGATATTTCCTTTTTCACTGTATGCCTCAATGTGCTCCCAAATATCACTTTGCAGATGCCATCAAAACAGTGTTAGGAAACTGCTTCAGGGAAAGAAAGCAGTAACTCTGTGAGATGAATTCACACATCACAAAGCAGTTTCTCAGAAGTCTTCTTTCTAATTTTTATCTAAGGATATTTCCTTTTTCACTATAGGCCATAATGCACTCTGGAATATAACATTGCCGATTCCATGAAAACTGTGTTAGGGAACTGCTCCGTGAAAAGAAAGGTGTAAATCTGTGATATGAATTCACACATCAGAAAGAACTTTCTCATTAAGCTTCTTTCTAGTTTTTAACTGAGGATATTTCCTTTGTCCCCATAAGCTTCAATGTGATTCAAAATATCCATTCTCTGATTCCCCAAAAACACTGCTGCCAAACTGTTCAATGAAACCAGTGGTGTAAATCTGTGAGGTGAATCCACACATCACAAAGCTGTTTCTCAGAAACCTCCTTTCTAGTTTTTATCTGAAATATTTCATTTTTCACCATATTCCTCAATGCACTCCTGACTATCCCATTGCAGAATAAACAAAAAAAGTGTCAGTAAACTTCTCATTGAAAAGAATGGTGTAACTCTGTGTGATAAATTCACATGTGTCAAAGAAGTTTCTCAAAAAGTTTCTTTTTGGTTTTTATCTGAGGATACTTCCTTTGTCACCATTTGCTTCAATGTGATCCAAAATATCCCTTCTCAGATTCCCCCAAAACAGGGCTACCAAACTATTCCATGAAAAGAATCATGTAACTCCCTGAGATGAATTAATGTATAAGAAAGCATTTCCTTAGAAAGCTTCTTCCTAGTTTGTGTTTCTTTTCTCACCTTGAGCTTCAATGCTTCCCTTCTCAGATTCCCCAAATACACTGCTAGCAAACTGATCCATGAAAAGAATCGTGTAACTCTCTGAGATGAACTAACACACCACATAGCAGTTTCTCAGAAAGCTTCTTTCTAGTTTTTGTCTGAGGTATTTCCTTTTTCACTGTAAGCCTCAACGTGCTCCCAAATATCCTATTGCAGATTCCACAAAAACAGTGTTATCAAACTGCTCAATGTAAAGAACGGTGTAACTCAGCGAGATGAATTCACACATCACAAAGCAGTTTCTCAGAAAGCTTCTTTCTAGTTTTTCTGATGATATTTCCTTTATCACCATAGGCCTCAGCACTCCCAAATATCCCTTTGCAGATTCCACGAAAACAGTGTTAGCAAACTGATTCATGAAAAGACATGTGTAACTTTGTGAGATGAATTCACATTACAACTAACTTTCTTGAAAAGATCTTTCTAGTTATTATCTGAGGATATTTCCTTTGTCACCATAGGCTTCAATGCGTTCCAAAGTATCCCTTCTCAGATTCCCAAAAACAGTACTACCAAACTGATCCATGAAAAGAATGGTGTAACTCTGCAATATGAATTAACACATCACAAAGCGGTTTCTCAGAAAACTTCTTCCTACTTTTTCTATGAGGATATTTCCTATGTCACAATAAGCTCCAATGCACTCCAAAATATCCGATTACAGATTCCAAAAAACAATGTTAGCAAACTGTTCAATGAAAAGGACAGTACAACTCTGTGAGATGAATTCACACATCACGAAGTAGTTTCTCAGAAAGCTGCTTTTCGGTTTTTACCTGAGGATATTTCCTTTGTCTCCATAGGCTTCAATGTGCTCCCAAATATCCTGTTGCAGATTCCACAAAAGCAGTGTTTTCAAATTCCTCAGAGAATAGAATGGTGTAACTCTGAGATAAGTTCACACATCACAAAGAACTTTCTCAGAAAGCTAGTTTCTAGCTTTTATCTGAGGACATTTACTTTTCACCATAGGCTTCAATGCAATCCAAAATATCGTTTTCAGATTCCCTAAAAGCAGTGATACCAAACTGCTAAATGAAAAGAATATGTAACTCTGTGAGATGAATTAACACATCAGAATGCATTTTCTCAGAAAGCTTCTTTCCAGTTTTTGTATGAAGGTATTTCCTTTCTAACCTAAAGCTTCAATGTGCTCCAAAATATCCCTTTGCTGTTTCCATGAACACAGTGTTAGCAAACTGCCCAATGAAAAGAACAGTGTAACTCTGTGAGATGAATACACACATCACAAAGCAGGTTCTCAGGAATCTTCTTTCTGCTTTTTATCTGAGGATATTTGCTTTTTCAACATAGGCCTCAATGAGCTCCCAATATCCCTTTGCAGATTCCATGAAAAGAGTGTTAGCAAACTGCTCAATGTAAAGAACGGTTTAACTCTGTGAGATGAATTCACACATCACAAAGAACTTTCTCAGAAAGCATCTTTCTAGTTTTTATCTGAGGATATTTTAATGTCAAAAGAGTCTTCAATGCGTTCCAAAATATCCCATTGCAGATTCCAAGAAAACAGTCGTAGCAAACTACTCAATGAAAAGAACAGTGTAACTCTGTGAGATGAATTCACACATCACAAAGCAGTTTCTCAGAAAGCTTCTTTTTGCTTTTCATCTGAGGATATTTCCTATGTCACCATAGGCTTCAATGTGCAGGTAAATATCCTATTACAGATTCCATGAAAACAGTGTTAACAAACTGATCAATGAAAGAATGGTGTAACACTGTGAGGTGAATTCACAGATCACAAATGACTTTCTCAGAAAGCTTCTTTCTCGTTTTTGTCTGGGGATATTTCATTTGTCAATACAGGCTTCAAAGTGATCTAAAATATCCCTTCTCAGATTCCACCAAAACAGTGCTACCAAATGATCCATGCAAAGAATCATGTAACACTGTGAGATGAATTAATAAGACATGAAGCATTTTCTCATAAAGCTTCTTTCTAGTTTTTGTCTGGGGATATATCCTTTGTCACCATAAGCTTCAATGTGCTCCAAATTATCCCATTGAAGATTCCAAGAAAACAGTGTTAGTAAACTGCTCAATTGAAAGAAAAGTTTAACTCTATCAGATGTATTCACACATCACAACGCAGTTTCTCAGAAAGCATCTTTTTGGTTTTTATATGTGGATATTTCCTTTGTCACCATAGGCTTCAATGTGCTCCTAAATATAATATTGCAGTTTCCACAAAAACATTGTTATCAAATTGCTCAATGAAAAGAATGGTGTTACTCTGTGAGATGAATTCACTCATCACAAAGCAGGTTCTTGGAAACCTTCTTTATAGTTTTTATATGAGCATATTTCTCTTTGCACTATATGCCTCAATGCACTCCCAAATATCCTTCAGTAGATCCCATGAAAACAGTCTTAGCAAACTGCTCCATGAAAAGGAAGGTGTAACTCTGTGAGGTGAATTCACACATCACAAAGAACTTTCTCAGAAAGCTTCTTTCTAGTTTTTATCTGAGGATATTTCCTTTGTCACCATAGGCTTCAATGCAATCCAAAATATCCTTTCTCAGATTCCCCCAAAACAGTTAACCAACCTGATCCATGAGAAGAATCATGTTACACTGAGAGATGAATGATCACATCTCAAAGTAGTTTCTCAGAAAGCTTCTTCTTTCTCGTTTTATCTGAGGATATTTCCTTTTCACTATAGGCCTCAATCTGCTCCCAAATATCACTTTTCAGATGCCACGAAAACAGTGTTAGCAAACTGCTCCATGGAAAGAAAGGTGTAACTCTGTGAGATGAATTAATACCTCACAAAGAAGTTTCTCAGAAAGCTACTTTTTAGTTTTTATCTGAAGATATTTCCTTTGTCACCACAGGCTTCAAAGCGATCTAAAATATCCCTACTCAGATTCCCCAAAAACAGTGCTACCAAACTGCTGCATGAACAGTGTCTGGTAACAGTGTGAGATGAATTCATTAATCATAAAGTATTCTCTGAGAAAACTTCTTTCTAGTTTTTGTCTGGTGATATTTTCTTTGTCACTATAAGCTTCAATACGTTCCAAAATATCCCATTGAAGATTCCAAGGAAACGGTGTTAATAAACTGCACAATTGAAAGAATAGTGTAACTATGTGAGGTTAATTCACACTTCACAAAGGAGTTTCTCAGAAAACATCTTTTTGTTTTTTATCTGAGGATATTTCCTTTGTCACCATAGGCTTCAATGTGCTATAAAATCACGTATTGCAGATTCCATGAAAACAGTGTTATGAAACTGCTGAATGATAAGAACAGTGTGATCTTGTGAGATGAATTCACACATCTCAAAGCAGTTTCTCAGAAAGCTTCCTTCTAGTTTTTATCTGAGGATATTTCCTTTGTCGCCATAGGCTTCAATGCGATCCAAAATATCACTTTGCAGATTCCACCAGAAGAATGTTAGTAAAATGCTCCATGAAAAAAAACATGTAGCTCTGTGAGATGAATTAACGCATCACAACGAAGTTTCTCATAAAGCTTCTTTCTAGTTTTTCTCTGAGGATATTTCCTTTGTCGCCATAGGCTTCAATGCGATCCAAAATATCCCTTCTCAGATTCCCCCAAAACAGTGTGGTCAAACTGCTCCATGAAATGAATCGTGTAACTCGATGAGATAAATTCGCAAATCACAAAGCAGTTTCTCTGAAAGGTTTTTTCTAGTTTTTGTCTGAGGATATTTCCTTTTTTCTCTATAGGACTCAATGCGATCCCAAATATCACTTTACAGATTCCACCAGAAGAATGTTAGTAAAGCGCTCCATGAAAAAAAACATGTAACTCTGTGAGATGAATTCGTGTATCACAATGCAGTAACTCAGAAAGCTGCTTTCTAATTTTTTTCTGAGAATATTTTCTTTGTCACCATAAGCTTCAATGCATTCCCAAATATCCTATTGCAGATTCCATGAAAACTGTGCTATCAAACTGCTCAATGAAAACAATGGTGTAACCCTGTGAAATGAATTCACAGATCACAAAGCAGTTGCTCAGAAAGTTTCTTCCTAGCTTTCATCTGAGGATATTTCCTTTTTCACTGTAGGCCTCAATACACTCCCAAATATCCCTTTGCAGATTCCACAAAAACACTGTTAACAGACTGCTCCATGAAAAGAAAGTTGTAAACTCTGTGAGGTGAATTCGCACATCACAAATATTTCCTTTGTCAGTATTGGCTTCAATACAATTCAAAATACCCCTTGTCAGATTCACCAAAACAATGCTACCAATCTGATCCATGAAACGAATCGTGTATCTCTGTGAGATGAAGTAACACAACTCAAAGTGATTTCTCCAAAAGCTTCTTTCTATTTTTTCTCTGAGGATAATTCCTTTGTCACCATAAGCTTCAATGCGCTCTGAAATATCCCATTGCAGATTCCAAGAAAACAGTGTAGACAAACTGATCAATGAAAATGACAGTGTAACTCTGTGAGATGTATTCACACATCAGAGAGTGGTTTCTCAGAAACCATCTTTTGGTTTTATATGAAGATACTTCCTTTTTCACTATAGGCCACAATGCGCTCCCAAATATACCTTTGCAGATTCCACAAAAACAGTGTTAGCAAACTGCTCCATGAATCAAAAGGTGTATCTCTGTGAGATGAATTCGCAGATCATGAAGAACTTTCTCAGAAAGCTTCTCTGTAGTTTTTATCAGAGGATATTTCCTTTTCACCTAAGGCTGCAATGCAATTCCAAATATCCCTTCTCAGATTACCCAAAAACTGCTACAAAATAAATCCATGAAAAGAATCGTGTAACACTGGGTGATAAATTAACACATCAAAAAGCGATTTCCCAGAAAGCTTCTTTCTAGTGTTTACATGAGGATATTTCCTTTCTCACCATCATCTTCCATGCGTTTTGAAGTATCCCATTGCAGATTCCAAGAAAACAGTGTTAGCAAACTGCTCAACAGTATAGTGTAACTCTGTGAGATGAATTCAAAAATCACTAAACAGTTTATCTTAAAGCTTCTTTCTAGTTTATCTGAGGATATATCCTTTATCACTATAGGTCTCAATGCACTCCCAAATATCCCTTTGCAGATTTTTCAAAATCAGTGTTAGTAAACTTCTCCATCAAAAGAAAGGTGTAAGACTGGGAGATGAAATCACACATCACAAAGAAGTTTCTCAGAAAGCTTCTTTCTAGTTTTTATCTGAGGATAATTTCTTTGTCATCATAAGCTTCAATGTGATACAATATATCCCTTCTCAGATACCCCAAAAACAGTGCTACCAAACTGATCCATGAACAGAATCGTCTAACTCTGAAAAGAATTCACAAATCACAAAGCCGTTTCTCAGAATGCTTCTTTCTAGATTTTGCCTGAGGATATTTACTTTGTCAGCATAAGCTTCAATTTGCTCTGAAATATTCCATTGCAGATTTCAAGAAAACATGTTAGCAAACTGCTCAATGAAAACAACACTGTAACTCTGTGAGGTGAATTCACACATCACAAAGCAGTTGATCAGAAAGCTTCTTTCTGTTTTTTTTTCTGAGGATACTTCCTTTGTCACCATCGGCTTCAATGCCCTCCCAAATATCCTATTGCAGATTACATGAAAACAGTGTTATCAAATTACTCAATGAACAGAACGGTTTATCTCTCTGAGATGAATTGATAGATCACAAAGAACTTTCTCAGAAAGCTTTTTTCTAGTTTGCATCTGATGATAATTTCTTTGTCATCATAGTCTTCAACGTGATCCAAATTATTCCATCTAAGGTTCCCCCAAAACAGTGCTATCAAACTGATACATGAAAAAAATCTCATAATTCTCTGAGATGATAAACCCATCACAAAGCAGTTTCTCAGAAAGCTTCTTTAGATTTTCCCTATGAGGATATATACTATGTCACCATAAGCTTCAATACACTCCCTAATATCCCACTGCAGATTCCAAGAAAACAGTTTTAGCAAACTACTCAATGAAAAGAACAATGTAACCCTGTGAGATGAATTCACACATCATAGAGCATTGTTCAGAAATCTTCTTTCTAGGTTTTATCTGAGGATATATCCTTTTTCACCATAGGCTTTAATTCACGCCTATAAATCCCTGTGCAGATTTCACAAAACAGTGTTAGCAAACTGCTTCATGAAAAGAAAGCTGTAATTCTTTGTGACGAATTTACACATCACAAAGAACTTTCTGAGAAACCTTCTTTTTGGTATTTATCTGTCAATATTTCCTGTGTCACCATAGGCTTCAATGCACTCCCAAATATTCTATTGCAGATTCCATGAAAACAGTGTTAAAAAAACTGCTGAATGAGAAGCATGGTGTATCTCTGTGAGACAAATTGACACATCACAAAGAACTTTCTCAGAAAGCTTCTTTCTGGTTTTTATCTGAGGATATTTCTGTTTTCACCACAGTCTTCAATGAGATCCATAATATCCCTTCTCAGATTACCCAAAACAATGCAACCAAACGGTTCCATGAAGAAAATCGTGTAACTCTGTGAGATGAACTCTCACATCACAAAGCTTTTTCTCAGAAACCTTCTTTCTAGTTTTTACATGAGGCTATTTCCTTTGTCACCTTAAGCTTCAATGTACTCTGAAATATCCCTTTGCAGATTCCATGAAAACAGTGTTAGCAAACTGCTCATTGCGAAGAACCATGTAACTCTGTGAGATGAATTCACACATCAGAAAGTAGTTTATCAGAGAGCTTCTTTCTAGTTTTTATCTGAGGCAGTTTCCTTTTTCACCATTGGTCACAATGTGCTTCCATATATTCCTTGGCAGATTCCACGAAAACAGTGTTTGCAAACTACTCAATGAAAAGAACGCTGTATATCTATGACATAAATTCACACATCACAAAGCAGTTTCTCAGAAAGCTTCTTTTTAGTTTTATTCTGTGGATAGTTCATTTTTCAAGGTAGGCCTCAATGCACTCCTAAATATCCCTTTGCAGATTCCACTAAAACAGCAAACTGCAGCAAACTGCTGCATGAAAAGATAGCTGTAGCTCTGTGGAATGAATTTACACATCACAGAGAACTTTCTCAGCAAGGTTCTTTCTAGTTTTTATCTGAGGATATTTCCTTTGTCACCATAGGCTTCAATGTGATCCAAAATATCACTTCTCAGATTCCCCCAAAACGGTGCTTAAAAACTGATCCATGAAAAGAGTTGTGCAACTCTGTGAGATTAATTCACAAATCACAAAGCAGTTTCTCTGAAAGCGTCTTTCTAGTTTTTGCCTGAGGATATTTCCTTTGTCACCCTGAGGTTTAATGTGCTCTGAAATATTTCATTGCAGATTCAACGAAAACAGTGTTAGCAAACTACTCAATGAAAAGAACGGTGTAACTCTGTGGGATGAATTCACACATCACAAAACAGTTTCTCAGAAAGCTTCTTTCTAGCGATTCTCTGTGGATACTTCCTTTTTCAAGATAGGCCTCAATGTGCTCCCAAATATCCCTTTGCAGTTTACACGAAAATAGTGTTACCAAACTGCTCCATGAAAAGGTAGCTGTAACTCTGTGAGATGAATTCATACATCACAAAGATCTTTCTCAGAAAACTTTTTTCTCATTTTTGTCTGAGGATATTTCCTTTGTCACCAGAGGCTTCAATGCAATCCAAAATATCACTTCTCAGATTTCACAAACACAGTGCTAAAAACCTGCTCCATTAAAATAATCATATAACTCTGTGAGATGAATTCAGAAATCACAAAGCAATTTCTCAGAAGGCTTCTTTC
>NW_016825926.1:13188-17584 GCF_001698545.2 Rhinopithecus bieti
AGTTTCTCAGGAGGCTTCTCTCCACTCTTTGTATGAGGATATTTAATTTTTCAAGGTAGGCCTCAAGACCCTCAGAATATCCCAAAGCAGATTGCATGAAAACAATGTTAGCAAACTTCTCAAAGTAAAGAAAGGTGTATCTCTGTGAGATGAACTGACTCATCACAAAGCAGTTTGTCACACAGCTTCTTTCTAGTTTTTATCTGAGGATATTTCCTTTGTTACCATAGGGTTCAGAGCAATCCAATATATCCCTTCCCAGATTCCACTATAACAGTGCTAGGAAATTGCTCCATGAAAGAGTAGTGTAACTCTGTGTGATGAATTCACACATCACAAAGAAGGTTCCCAGAAAACTTCTTTCGAGTTTTTATCTGGGGATGTTTCCTTTGTCACCATATGCCTCAAAGCGATCCAAATATCCCTTCTGAGTTGACACAGAAACAGTGCTAACAAACTTCTCCATGAAAAGAAAGCTATAATTCTGTGAGATGAATTCACACATCACAAAACAGTTTCTCAGAAGACTTCTCTCCATTTTTTTCCTGAGGATATTTCCTTTTTCACCATAGGACTCAATACCCTCAGAATATCATATTGCAGATTCCACGAAATTAGTTAGCAAACTGCTCCAGGAAATATTGATGTAACTGTGTGAGATGAATTCACACATCACAAAGCAGTTTCTCCAAAGGCTTGTCTCCAATATTTTTCTGAGGATATTTCCTTTTTCACCATAGCAGTCAATGCACTCACAATATCCCATTGCAGATTCCACGAAAACAGTGTTAGTAAAATACCCCATGAATATAAAGGTGTAAATCTGTGAGGAGAATTCACACGTCACAAAGCAGTTTCTCAGAAACCTTCTTCCTAGTATTTATCTGAGAATATTTCCTTTTTCACCACAGGCCTCATTGCCCTGCTGAATATCACATTGCAGATTCTGCAAAAATGATGTTAGCAAACTGCTCAATGAGAAGAATGGTGTAACTCTGTGAGATGAATTCACACATCACAAATCAGTTTCTCTGTAAGCTTCTTTCTAGCTTTTATTTGAGGATATTTACTTTGTCACCATAGGCTTCAAAGCAAACAAAAATACTCCTTCTCAGATTACACAAGAAGTACTAGCAAATGGATTCATGAAAGAGTGGCATAACTCTGTAGGAAGAACTCACACATAACAAAGCAGTTTCTCAGAAAGCTTCTTTCTTGCTTTTATCTGAGATTATTTCTGTTTTAAACACAGACCTCAATGTGCTCCGCTATATTTCATTGCAGATTCCTCGAAAATATTGTTAGGAAACATCTCAATGAAAACAGTGGTGTAGCCCTGTGAGATGAAGTCAAACATCTCAAAGCAGTTCCTCAGAAGGCTTCTCTCCAGTTTTATCTGACAATATTTCATTTTCACCATGGGATTCAATGCTATGCAATATATCACTACTGAGCTTCTACCAAAACAGTGCTAGCAAACTCCTCCATGAAATGGTGGTGTAACTCTGTGAGATGAATTCACACACCACAAAGCAGATTCTCAGACAATTTCATTCTAGTTTTTTTTCTGAGGATATTTCCTTTGTCACCATAGGTTTCAAAGCTATCAAAAATACTCATTCTCATATTCCACAAAAACAGTGCTTGCATTCTGCTCCATGAAAGAATATTTTAATTCTGTGAGATGAATTCACACATCACAAAGCAGTTTCTCAGGTAGCTTCTCTCCACTCTTTTTCTGAGGATATTTCATTTTCCACGTAGGACTCACGGCCCTTGGAATATGAGATGATATTCCACGGAAACAGTGTTAGCAAACTGCTCAATGTAAAGAAAGGTGTATCTGAGTGAGATGAATTCACTCATCACAAAACAGTTTCTAATACAGCTTCTTACTAGTTTTTATCTGAGGATATTTCCTTTGTTATCATAGGCTTCAAGGCGATTCAATATCTCTCTTCTCAGAATCCACAAAACAGTGTCACAAGAGAGTTTCTCAGAAAGCTTCTTTCTGGTTTTCTCTGAGGTTATTTCCTTTGTCAACATAGGTTTCAAAGCTATCAAAAATACCCCTTCTCAGATTCCACAAAACAGTGCTAGCAAACTGCTACATGAAAGAGTAGTGTAAATCTGTGAGATGAATTTACACATCACAAAGCAGTTTCTCAGGAGGCTTCTCTCCACTCTTTGTCTGAGGATATTTCATTTTTCAACGTTGGACTCAAGAACCTTGGAATATCTCATGGAAGATTCAACAAAAACAGTGTTAGCAAACTGCTCGATGTAAAGAATGGTGTATCTGTGTGAGTTGAATTCACATATCACAAAGCAGTTCCTAATACAGCTTCTTTCCAGTTTTTATCTGAGGATATTTCCTTTGTTACCATAGGCTTCAAAGTGATCTAATATATTCCTTCTCAGATTCCACAAAAACAGTGCTAGCAAACTGCTCCATGAAAGAGTAGTATAACTCTGTGTGATGAATTCACACATCACATAGCAGATTATCAGAAAGCTTCTTTCTAGTTTTTATCTGAGGATACTTCCTTTGTCACAATAGGCTTCAAAGCGATCCAAAATACACCTTCTCAGATGACGCAGAAACAGTGCTATTAAACTACTCCATGAAAAGAAAGGTGTAACTCTGTGACACGAATTCACATATCACAAAGCAGTTTCTCTGTAGACTTCTCTCCAGTTTTTATTTCTGAGGATATTTCCTTTTTCACCATATGATTCCATACCCTCGGAATATCATATTTCAGATTCCACAAAACCAGAGGTAGCAAACTGCTCCAGGAAATATTGGTGTAACTGTGTGAGATAAGTTCAAACATCACAAAGCAGTTACCCTGAAGGCTTGTGTCCAATATTATTCTGATGATATTTTCTTTTTCATCATAGCAGTCAATGCGCTCACAATATCCCATTGCAGATCCCATGAAAACAGTGTTAGTAAACTGCTTCATGAAAAGAAATTTGTAACTCTGTGAGATGAATTCACACATCACAAAGCAGTTTCTCAGAATCCGTCTTTCTAGTTTTTATCAGAGGATATTTCCTTTTTCACCACTGGCCTCAATGCGCTGCTGAATATCACATTGCAGATTTTGCGAAAACAGTGTTAGCAAACTGCTCAATGAGAAGAAGAGTGTAACACTGTGAGATGAATTCACACATAACAAGTCAGTTTCTCTGAAAGCTTATTTCTAATTTTTATCTGAGGATATTTCCTTTGTCACATAGGCTTCAAAGTGATATAAAATAAAACTTCTCAGATTCCACAAGAAGTGCTAGCAAATGGCTCCATGAAAGAGTGGTGTAACTCTGTGAAGAATTCACACATCACAAAGCAGTTTCTCAGCTTCTTTCTTGTTTTTATCTGAGGATATTTTCTTTTAAAACACAGGCCTCAATGCACTCCTTTATATCTCATCGCAGATTGCGTGAAAATATTGTTTGGAAACTTCTCAATGAAAACAATGGTGTAGCTCTGGGAGATGAATTCACTCATCACAAACCAGTTTCTCAGAAAGCCTGTTTCTGGATTTTATCTGAGGATATTTCCTTTGTCACCATAGGTTTCAAAGCTATCAAAAATACTCCTTCTCAGATTCCAGAAAAACAGTGCTAGTAAACTGCTCTATGAAAGAGTAGTGTAACTCTGTGAGATGAATTCACACATCACAAAGCAGTTTCTCAGGAGGCTTCTCTCCCCTCTTTGTCTGAGGATATTTTATTTTTCAATGTAGGACTCAAGGCACTCAGAATATCAAATGGCAGATTCCATGAAAACAGTGTTAGCAAACTGCACTAATTAAAGAAAGATGTATCTCTGTGAGACGAAATCACTCATCACAAAGAAGTTTCCCATACCGATTGTATCTAGTTTTTATATGAGGATATTTCCTTTTTTCCATAGTCTTCAAAGTGATCCAGTATATCACTTCTCAGATTCCACAAAAACAGTGCTAACAAACTGTTCCATGAAAGTGTAGTGTAACTCTGTGTGATGAATTCACACATCACAAATAATTTCTCAGAAATCTTCTTTCCAGCTTTTATCTAAGGATATTTCCTTTTCCGCCACAGGCCTCAATGTGCTGCCAAAGATCAAATTGCATATTCTGCAATAACAGTGTTAACAAACTGCTCAATGAGAAGAATGGTGTAACTCTGTGAGATGAATTCACACATCACAAATCAGTTTCTCTGAAAGCTTCTTTCTAGTTTTTATTTGAAGATATTTCCTTTGTCACCGTATGCTTCAAAGTGATAAAAAATACACCTTATCAGATTACACAAGAACTGTTAGCAAACGCCTCCATGAAAGAGTGGTGTAACTCTGTGAGAAGAATTCACATATCACAAAGAAGTTTCTTGGAAAGCTTCTTTC
>NW_016825926.1:18617-24675 GCF_001698545.2 Rhinopithecus bieti
ACAAAGCAGTTTCTCAGAAATCTTTTTTCTACTTTTTATCTGAGTATATTTCCTTTTTCAGCACAGGCCTCAATGTGCTGCCAAAGATCACATTTCAGATTTGGGAAATCAGTGTTAGTAAACTGCTCAATAAGAAAAATGTTGTAACTCAGTGAAATGAATTCACAAATCAGAAATCAGTTTCTCTGAAAGATTCTTTCTAGTTTTTATTTGAGGATATTTCCTTTGTCACCATAGGCTTCAAAACGATCTAAAACACACCTTCCCAGATTCCACAAGAAATGCTAGCAAGCGGCTACTTGATAGAGTGGTGTAACTTTGTGAGAAGAATTCACACATCACAAAGCAGTTTCTCAGAAAGCTTCTTTCTGGTTTTTATCTGAGGATATTTCCTTTGTCACCATAGGCTCCAAAGTGATCATAAATACCCATTCTCAGATACCACAAAAACAGTGCTAGCAAACTGCTACATGAAAGAGTAGTGTAACTCTATGAAATGAATTCATACATCAAAAAGCAGTTTCTCAGAAGACTTCTCTCCACTCTTTGCCTGAGGAAATTTCATTTTTCAATGTAAGACTCAAAGACCTCGGAATATCCCATGGCAGATTCCACGAAAACAGTGTTAGCAAACTGCTTAATGTAAAGAAAGGTCTATCTCTGTGATATGAATTCACTCATCACAAAGCAGTTTCTCATAGAGCTTCTATTTAGTTTTTATCTGAGGATATTTCCTTGATGTTCATAGGCTTCAAAGCAATCCAATATATCCCTTCTCAGATTCCACAAAAACAGTTCTAGCAAACTACTCCATGAAGGTGCAGTGTAACTCTGTGTGAAGAATTCACACATCACAAAGCAGATTCCCAGAAAGCTTCTATCTATTTTTTATCTGAGGATATTTCCTGTTTCACCCTATGCTTCAAAGCATTCCAAAATATCCCTTCTCAGGTGATGAAGAAACAGTGCTAGCAAACTGCTCCATGAAAAGAAAGGTGTAACTCTGTGACTTGAATTCAGACACCACAAAACAGTTTCTCAGAAGACTTATCTCCAGTTTTTTCCTGAGGATATTTCCTTTTTCACCATAGGACTCAATACTTTCAGAATATCATAATGTAGATTCCATGAAACCAGAGTCAGCAAACTGTTTCAGGAAAGATTGGTGTAACTGTTTGAGATGAATTCACACATCACAAAATGGTTTCTCCGAAGGCTTGTCTCCAGTATTTTTCTGAGGATATTTCCTTTTTCACCATAGCAGTCAATGCACTCGTAATGTCCCATTGCCGATTCCATGAAAACAGTGTTAACACACTGCTCTATGAAAATAAAAGTGTATCTCTGTGAGATGAATTCAAACATCACAAGGAAGTTTCTCAGAAACATTCTTTCTAATTTTTATCTGAGGATATTTCCTTTTCACTATAGGCATCAATGCACTGCTGAATATCACATTACAGATTCTGGGAAAACAGTGTTAGCAAACTATTCAATAAGAAGAATGCTGTAACTCTGTGAGATGAATTCACACATTCACAAATCAATTTCTCTGAAATCTACTTTCTAGTTTTATTTAGGGATTTTTCCTTTGTTACCATATTCTTCAAGGAGTTCAAAAATACACCTTCTCAGATTCCACAAGAAGTGCCAGCAAATGGCTCCATGAAAGAGTGGTGTAACTCTGTGAGAAGAATTCACACATCACAAAGCAGTTTCTCAGAAAGCTTCTTTCCAGATTTTCTGAGGATATTTCCTTTGTCACCATAGGCTTCAAAGCGATTCAAAATATCACTTCTCATATTCTCTAAAAACAGTGCTATCCAACGGCTCCATAAAGCAGTGATGTAATTCTGTGAGTTGAATTCAAAAAAACACAAAGCAGATTCTCAGAAAACTTCTATTTTTTATCTGAAGGTATTTCCTTTGTCACCATAGACTTCAAAGCGATCCAATATATCCCCTCTCAGATTCCACAAAACGGTGCTAGCAAACTGCTCCATGAAAGAGTAGTGTAACTCTGTGTTATAAATTCACACATAACAAAGCAGATTCTCAGAAATCTTCTTTCCAGTTTTTATCTGAGGATATTTCCTTTGTCATCATAGGCTTCAAAGTGATCCAAAATATCCCTTCTTAGAGGACCCAAAAACAGCGCCAGCAAACTGCTCTATGAAAAGAAAAGTGTATTTCTTTGACATGAATTCACACATCACAAAGCAGTTTCTCAGAAGAATTCTCTCCAGGTTTTTCCTGAGGATATTTCCTTTTTCACCATAAGACTCAATACTTTCAGATTATCATATGGCAGATTCCATGAAACCAGAGTTAGCAAACTGTTCCAGGAAAGATTGGTGTAACTGTTTGAGATGAATTCACATATCACAAAGCAGTTTCTCCGAAGGCTTGTCTCCAGTATTTTTCTGAAGATATTCCCTTTTTCACGATAGCAGTCAATGCACTCTCAATATCCCATTGCAGATTCCACAAAAACAGTGTTACTAAACTGCTTTATGAATATAAAGATGTAACTGTGTGAGATGAAATCAAACATCACAAAGAAGTTTATCAGAAACAGTCTTGCTAGTTTTATCTGAGGATATTTCCTTTTCACTATAGGCATCAATGCACTGCTGAATATCACATTACAGATTCTGGGAAAACAGTGTTAGCAAACTATTCAATAAGAAGAATGCTGTAACTCTGTGAGATGAATTCACACATTCACAAGTCAGTTTTCTGAAAGCTTCTTTCCAGTTTTATGTAAGGATATTTCCTTTGTTACCGTATTCTTCAAGGCGATCAAAAATACATCTTCTCAGATTCCACAAGAAGTGCCAGCAAATGGCTTCATGAAAGAGTGGTGTAACTCTGTGAGAAGAATTCACACATCACATAGCAGTTTCTCAAAAAACTTCTTTCTTGATTTTATCTGAGGATATTGCCATTTAAAACACAGTCCTCAATGCACTCTCGTATAACTCATTGCAGATTCCACGAAAATATTGTCAGGAAACTTCTCACTGAAAACAGTCTTGTAGCTGTGTGACATGAATTCACACATCACAGAACAGTATCTGAGAAGGCTTCTCTCCAGCTTTTATCTGAGGATATTTCATTTTTCAACATGAGATTAAATGCCATCCAAAATATTGCTTCTGAGATTCCACAGAAACAATGCTAGCATTCTCCTCCATGAAAGAGTGGTGTAACTCTATGAGATGATTTCACACATCACAAAGCAGTTTCTCAGAAAATTTCTTTCTAGTTTTTATCTGAGGCTATTTCCTTTGTCACCATAGGCTACCAAGTGATTCAAAATATCCCTTTTGAGATTCCACAAAAACAGTGCTATCCAACGGCTCCATGAAAGATTGTTGTAACGTTGTGAGATGAATTCACACATCACAAAGCAGTTTCTCAGAAAGCTTCTTTCTAGTTTTTATCTGACCATATTTCCTTTGTCACCATAGGCTTCAAAGTGATCAAAAATATCACTTCCAAAATTCCACAAAAACTGCACTGGCAAACGGCTCCATGAAAGGATTGTGTAAGACTGTCAGATGAATTCACACATCACAAAGCAGTTTCTCAGAAGGCTTCTTTGCACTCTTTGTCTGAGGATATTTCATTTTTCAACATAGGACTCAAAGCCCTCAGAATATCCCATGGCAGATTCTATGAAAACTGTGTTAGCAAACTGCTCAATGTAAAGAAAGGTGTATCTCTTTGAGTTGAATTCACTAACCACAAAGCAGTTTCTCATACAGCATCTTTACAGTGCTCATCTGAGGATATTTCCTTTGTTACCATAGGCTTCAAAGTGATCTAATATATCCCTTCTCAGATTCCACAAAAACAGTGCTAGCAAACTGCTCCATGAAAGAGTAGTGTAACTCTGTGTGATGAATTCACACATCACAAAGCAGATTCTCAGAAAACCTCTTTCTAATTTTTACCTGAGGATATTTCCTTTACCACCATAGGTTTCAAAGTGATCCGAAATAACCATTATCAGATGATGCAAAAACAGTGCTAGCAAACTGCTTTATGAAGATAAAGGTGTAACTCTGTTACATGAATTCACACATCACAAAGCAGCTTCTCAGAAGACTACTCTCCAGTTATTTCCTGAGAATATTTACTTTATCACCATAGGACTCAATACCCTCAGAATATCAATTTGTGGATTCCATGAAACCAGAGTTAGCAAACAGCTTCAGGAAAGATTGGTGTAACTGTGTAAGATGATTTCACACATCACAAAGCAGTTTCTCCGAAGGCTTGTCTTAAGTATTTTTCTGAGGATATTTCATTTTTCACCATAGCAGTCAATACAATCGCAACATCCCATTGCAGATTCCAGGAAAACAGTGTTAGTAAACTGCTCCATGAAAAGAAAGGTGTAACTTTGTGAGATGAATTCAACATCACAAAGTAGTTTCTCAGAAACCTTATTTTTAGTTTTTATCTTAGGGTATTTCCTTAGTCACCATAGGCTTCAATGCGATCCAAAATATCCCTTCTCAGATTCCCCAAAAACAGTGCTACCAAACTGCTCCATGAAAAGAATCATGTAACTCTGTGAGATGAATTCACATATCACGAAAGAGTTTCTCAGAAAGCTTCTTTCCAGTTTTTTTCAAAGGATGTTTCCTTTGTCACCAAAACCTTCAATGCACTCTGAAGTATCCCTTGCGGATATCACAAAAACAGTGTTCTCAAACTGCTCAATGAAAAGAATGGTGTAACTCTGTGAGATGAACACACAAATCACAAAGTAGTTTCTCAGAAAGCTTCTTTCTAGTTTTCATCTGAAGATATTTCCTTTGTCAACATAGGCTTCAAATGATCCAAAATATTACTTCTCGGATTATACAAAAAAGTGCTAGCAAATGGCTCCATGAATGAGTTGTGAGTTATGTGTAAAATACGAGATGAATTCACATATCACAAAGCAGTTCCTCAGAAACTTAGACACTGAGAAAGGAAGTCTGTGGTGAAAAAGGAAATATCCTCTGACAAAAGCTACAAAGAAACTTTCTGAGAAGCTACTTTGTGATGTATGAATTCATCTCACAGAGTTACACCACAATTTTCATTGAGAATTTTACTAACACTTTTTTCGTGTAATCTGCAATGTGATATTCGAGAGTGCGTTGAGGCCTACGGTGAAAAAGGAAATATCCTAGGGTGAAAAGTAGAAAGAAGTTTTCTGAGAAACTACTTAGTTATGTGTGTATTCATCTTACAGAATTACACAACTCTTATCATGGATCTGTTTGGTAGCATTATTTTTGGGGAATCTGAGAAGGGATATTTTGAATCGCATTGAAGCCTATGGTGACAAATGAAATATCCACAGATGCAAACTAGAAAGAAGCTTTCTGAAAAACTTCTTTGTGATCTCTGAATTCATCTCATTCAGGTACACATTTTCTATAATGGAGAACTTTGAGAACACTATTATTGTGGAATCTACCAAGGGATATATGGTAGAGCGTTGAGGACTATGGTGATAAAGGAATTATTCTCAAATAGAAACTAGAAACAGGCTTTCTGAGAAACTTCTTTGTCATGTGTGAATTGATCTCAAAGAGTTACACCTTTCTCTTCTTGGAGCAGTTTGCTAACACTGTTTTCATGGCATCTGCAGATGGATATTTGGGAGGGCATTGAAGCTTATTCTGAAAAATGAAATATCCTCTGATAAAGACTAAAAAGAAGATTTTGGAGAAACCAATTTGTGATGTGTGAATTCATCTCAGAGTTACTCCTTTATTTTCATTGAGCATTTTGCTAACACTGTTTTCGTGGAAACTGCAGTACGATATTTGGGAGCAGTTTGAAGTCTATGGTGACAAAGGAAATACCCTCAAATAAAAACTAAAAAGAAGCTTTCTGAGAAACTGCTTTGTGATGTTTGAATTCATCCCACAGAGTTACACCATTCTCTTCATTGGGCAGTTTGGTAACACTGTTTTCGTGGAATCTGCAATGGGATATTCTAGAGCGCATTAAGGCCTATGATGAAAAAGGAAATAACCTCAAATAAAAA
>NW_016825926.1:26345-33920 GCF_001698545.2 Rhinopithecus bieti
TTTTTGGGGAATCAGGGAAGGGATATTTTAGATCACATTGAAGCCTATTATGACAATGGAAATATCCTCAGTTAAAAACCAGAAAGAAACTTTCTGAGAAACTTCCTTGTGATGTGTGAATTCAACTCACTGAGTTACACATTTCTTTCCATGGAGCAGTTTGCTAACACTGTTTCTGTGGAATCAGCAATGTGATATTTTGGAGCACATTGAAGCCAAGGTGGCAAATGTGATATCCTCAGATAAAAACTAGAAAGAAGCTTTCTGAGAAACTACTTTGTGATGTTTGAATTCATATCACAGAGTTACACCTTTCTTTTCGTGGAACAGTTTGCTAACAGTTTTTTGTTGGAATCGGCAATGGGATATCTTGGAGTACATTGAAGTCAATGATGACCAAGGAAATATCCTCAGGTAAAAACGAGAAAGAAGATTTCTGAGCAACCGGTGTGTGATGTGTGAATTCATGTAACTGAGTTACACGATTCTTTTCATGAAGCACTATTTTTAGGGAATCTGAGAAGGAATATTTTCTATCGTATTGAAGCCTGTGGTAGCAAAGGATATATCCAGAAATAAAAACTAGAAAGAAGCATTCTGAGAAACTTCCTTGTCTTTGAATTCATCTCATGGAATTACACATTTCTTTTCAAGGACCAGTTGGCTAAAACTGTTTTCTTGGACTCTGCAAAGGGATATTTGAGAGCGCATTGCAGCCTATGGTGAAAAAGGAAATATCCACAGATGAAAACTAGAAGGAAGCTTTCTGAGAAACCGCTTTGTGATGTGTGAATTCAACTCACAGAACTACATGAATCTTTTTATGGAGCAGTTAGGTAGCACTGTTTTGGGGGAATCTGAGAAGTGATATTTTGTCTTGCACTGAAGCCCATGCTGACAAAGGAAATATCCTCAGATTAAAATTAGAAAGAAGCTTACTGAGAAATTGCTTTGTGATCTGTGAATTCATCTCACAGAGTTACACCATTGTTTCAATTGAGCATTTTGCTAGCACTCTTTTCGTGGAATTTGCAATAGGACATTTGGGAGCATATTGAAGCCTATGGTGACAAAGGAAATGCTTTGTGATTTGTGAATTCATGTCACAGTGTTACACGATTCTTTTCATGGAGCTGTTTGGTAGCACTATTTTTGGGAAAACTGAGAAGGGATATTTTGGATGATTTCGAAGCCTGTGGTGACAAAGAATATATCTAGAGAGAAAAACTAGAAAAAAGCTTTCTGAGAGACGTGCTTGTTATCCTTGAGTTCATTTGACTGAATCACACATTTCTTTTCATAGAGCAGTTTGCTAACACTGTTTTCTTGGAATCTGCAATGGGATATTTGGCAGCCCTTTGAAGCCAGTTGTGACAAAGGAAATACCCTCAGACAAATACTGAAAAGATGTTCTCTGAGAAATTTCTTGTGATGTGTGATTTCATCAAACCGAATTATAACTTTCTTTTCATTGAGCACATTGCTAGCACTGTTTTTGAAAAATCTGAAATGGGATATTCACGAGGGCCTTGAGGCCTACTGTGAAAAAGGAACTATCCTCAGACAAAAGCTATAAGAACTTTGTGAGAAACTGCTTTGTTTTGTGTGAATTCATCTCATAGAGTTACACCTAAAGTTACACTTTTCTCATGGAATCTGCCATGGGACATTCGAGAGCACGTTGAGGCCTTGGGTGAAAAAGAAATTATCCTCAGATAAAAACTAGACAGAAGCTTTGTTAGAAACTGCTTTGTGATGTTTGCATTCAACTCACAGAGCCACACAATTCTTTTCATGGAGCAGTTTGGTAACACCGTTTTTGTGGAATCTGAGAAGGGATATTTTGGATCACTTTGAAGCCTGTGGTGACAAAGAAAATATCCTCAGATAAAAATTGGAAAGAAGCTTCCTGAGAAATTCCTTAGTGCTATGTGAATTCATTTCACAGAGTTACACTTTTATTTTCATGGAGCAGTTTGCTAACACTGTTTTTGTAGAATCTGCCAAGACATATTTGGGAGAGTATTGAGGTCTATGGTGAAAAGGAAATACCCTCAGATAAAAGTAGAAAGAGGCTTTTGAGAGACTTCTTTGTGATGTCAGATTTCACCTCACAGAGCTACACTGTTCTTTTCATGAAGCAGTTTGGTAACATTGTTTTCATGGAATGTGCAAATGGATATTTGGGAGCGCATTGAGGTCTATGGTGAAAAGGAAATATACTCTGATAAAACTACATAGAAGATTTCTGAGAAACTGCTTTGTGATGTGTGAATTCATCTCACCGAGCTACATCATGCTTTTCTTTGAGCCGTTTGATAACACTGTTTTTGTGGAATCTGAAGTAGGATATTTGGGAGTGCATTGAAGCCTATGGTTGCAAAGGAAATATCCTCAGATAAAACTAGAAAGAAGCTTTTGAGAAACTGTTTTGTGATGTGTGAATTCATCTCACAGAGTTGCACTTTTCTATTCATGAAGGAGTTTGCTAACACTGTTTGTGTGGAATCTGCAAGGGATATTTGGGAGCACAATGAGGCGTGTGGTGAAAAAGGAAATATCCTCAGAAAAAAACCAGAAAGGTAATTTCTGAGAAACTGCTTTGTAATGTGTGAATTCATCTTGCAGTGTTACACCATTGTTTTCATTGAGAAGTTTGGTAACAATGTTTTCATGGAATCTGCAGTAGGATAGTTGGGAGCCCTTTGAAGCCTATAGTGACAAAGGAAATATCCTCAGATAAAAAATAAGAAAAAGTTTCTGAGAAACTGCTTTGGGATGTGTGAATTTGTCTCACAAAGTTACACCACTGTTTTCATTGAGCAGTTTGTTAACACTGTTTTCGTGGAAACTGCAATGGGATATTCATGAGCGCATTGAGGACTATGGTGAAAAAGGAAATATCCTCAGACAAAAACTAGACAGAAGCTTTCTGAGAAACTGCTTTGATATGTGTGAATTCATTTGACAGAGTTGCAGCTTTCTTTACATGGAGCAGTTTGCTAACTCTATTTTCATGGAAAGTGCAAACGGAATATTTGGGAGCACATTGAGGCCTATGGTGAAAAAGGAAATGTCCTCAGAAAAAAATCAAAAAAGAAGTTTTCTGAGAAACTTCTTTGTGATGTATGAATTAATCTCACAGATTTACACCATTATTATTATTGGGAATTTTGCTAACACTTTTTTTGTGTAATGTGCAATGGGATATTCGGGAGAGCTTTGAGGCCTGTGCTGAAGGAAAAGTTATCCTCAGTTAAATGCTATAAAGAATATTTCTGAGAAATTTCTTTGTGATGTGTGAATTCATCTCACAGAGATACACGATCCTTTTCATGGAAAAGTTTAGTAGCACTGATTTTGGGGAATCTGAGAAAGGATATTTTGGATTGCATTGAAGTCTATGGTGACAAAGGGATTATCTTCAGATAAAAACTAGAAAGAAATTTTCTGAGAAACTGCTTTGCGTTGTGTGAAACCATCTCACAGAGTTACACCTTTCCTTTCATTGAGCAGTTTGCCAACACTGTTTTCCTGGAATCTGCAGTCTGATATTTGAGAAAGCCTTGAGGCTTGAGGTGTAAAAGGAAATATCCTCAGACAAAAAGTAGAAAGAAGCTTTCTGAGAAACTTCTTTGTTATGAGTGAATTTGTCTCACACAGTTACACCACTGTTTTCATTGAGCAGTTTGGTAACACTGTTTTCATGGAATCTGCAAATGGGATATTCAGGATCGCATTGAGGCCTATGGTGAAAAAGAAAATATCTTCAGATTAAAAACTAGACAGAAACTTTCTGATAAACTGCTTTCTGATGTGTGAATTCATCTCACAGAGTTACACTGTGGCTTTCATTGAGCAGTTTGCTAACACTTTTTTCGTGGAATCTGCAATAGGATATTTGGGAGCACATTGAAGTGTATGGTGACAAAGAAAATATGAACAGTCCAAATCCTAAAAGAAGCTTTCTGAGAAACTGCTTTCTGATGTGTGAATTCATGTCACAGAGTTACACCTTTCGTTTCACTGAGCAGTTTTCTAACACTGATTTTGTATAATCTACGACAGGATATTTTGGAGCACATTAAAGTCAATGGTGAGAAAGAAATATCCTCAGATAAAAACTAGAAATAAGCTTTCTGAGTAACTGCTTTGGATGTGTGAATTCATTTCACAGTGTTACACTGTTCTTTTCAATGAGCAGATTGGAAACAATGTTTTCATGGAATCTGCAATAGGATATTTGGGAGCACATTGAAGCCTATGGTGACAAAGGAAATATACTCAGATAAAAACTAGAAAGAAGGTTTCTAAGAAGCTGCTTTGCAATGTATGAATTCATCACATAGAGTTACACTGTTCTGTTCATTGAGCAGTTGGATAACACTGTTTTCTTGGAATCTGCAATAGCATATTTGGGAGCATATTGAAGACTATGGTGACAAAGAAATATGATCAGATAAAAATCAAAAAGATACTTTCTGAGAAACTGCTTTGTGATGTGTGAATTAATCTCACAGAGTGACACTGTTCTTTTCATTGAAGAGTTTGCTAACACTGTTTTCTTGGAACCTGCATTGGGATATTTCAGAGCGCATTGAAGCATATGGTACCAATGGAAATTTCCTCAGGAAAAAAACTAGGAAGACGATTTCTGAGAAACTGCATTGTGATTTGTGAATTTATCTGACAAGGTGACACGATCCTTTTCGTTGAGCAGTTTGGTAGCAGTGATTTTGGGGAATCTAAGAAGGGATATTTTGGATCACATTGAAGCCTACGGTGACAAAGGAAATATCCTCAGATAAAAATCTGAAAGAAGCTTTCTGAGAAAGTTCTTTGTGATGTGTGTGTTCATCTCACAGTGTTACACCTTTCTTTTCATAGGGCAGTTCTCTAACACTGTTTTTGTGGATTCTGCAAAGGGATATTTTGGACCAGATTGAGGCCTCTGGTGAAAAAGCAAATATCCTCTGATAAAAACTAGAAAGCAGCTCTCTGAGAAACTGCTTTGTGATGTGTGAATTCATCTCACATAGTTACACCGTTCTTTTCATTGAGTTGTTTGATAACACTGTTTTCATGGAATCTGCAATAGGATATTTCGGATCGCATTGAAGCCTACAGTGACAAAGGAAATATCCTCAGACAAAAACTACAAAGATGCTTTCTGAGAAAGTTCTTTGTGATGTGTGAACTCATCTCACAGAGTTACAGTCTTCCTTTCACTGAGCAGTTTGATAACACTGTTTTCGTGGAATCTGCAGCTTTATATTTGGAAGTGCATTGAAGCCTATGGGGACAAAGTAAATATCCTCACATAAAAAAAACAAAAAGCAGCTTTCTGAGAAATTGCTTTGTGATGTGTGAATTCTTCTCACAGAGGTACACCACTGTCTTCACGGAGCAGCTTGGTAGCATTCCTTTTGGAGAATCTGAGATGGGATATCTAGGATCACATTGAAGCCTATAGTGACAAAAGAAATATCCTCAGAAAAAAATAGAAAGAAGCTTTCTGAGAACCTTCTTTGTGATGTGTGAATTCAATTCACCGAGTTACACCTTTCTTTCCATTGAGTAGTTTGCTTACACTGTTTCCGTGTAATCTGCAAGGGAATATTTCAGAGCACATAGAGGCCTATGGTGAAAAACTAAATAACCTCAGATAGAAACCAAAAAGAAGATTTCTGAGAAACAGATTTGTGATGTGTGAATTCATCTCGTGGAGTTACACTGTTATTTTCATTGAGCTGTTTGATTACACTGTTTTCTTGGAATCTGCAATGGCATTTTTTGGACACCTTGAGGCCAATGGTGAAAAACAAAATATCTTCAGATGAAAACGAGAATGAAGCTTTCCGAGAAACTGCTTTGTGATAAGTGAATTCATCTCACAGAGTTACACTGTTTTCTTCATTGAAAAGTTTGCTAACACTGTGTTTGTGGAATCTGCAAAGGGATATTTGGGAGCACATTGAGTCCTACGGTGAAAAAGGAAATATCCTCAGATAAAAACTAAAAAGAAGCTCTCTGTGAAACTGCTTTTTCACGTGTGAATTAATCTCACAGAGTTCCACTGTTCTTTTCATTTATCAATTTGCTGACACTGCTTTCTTGGAATCTGCAATAGGATATTTTGGAGCATATTGAAGCTTAGGGTTACAAAGGAAATATCCTCACACGAAAACTAGAAAGAAGCTTTCTGAGAAACTGCTTTTTGATTTATGAATTCATCTCACACAGTTACATGATACTTTTTATGGAGCAGTTTTCTAGCACTGTTTCTGGGGAAACTGAGAAGGGATATTTTGGATTGCATGAAGCCTAGGTTGATAAAGGAAATACCTTCAGATATAAACTAGAAAGAAGCTTTCTGAAAAAGGTCTTTGTGATATGTGAATTCATCTCACTGAGTTACGCTGTTCTTTTCATTGAGCAGTTTGCTAACACTGTTTTCATGGAATCTGCAAAGCAATATTTCAGAGTGCATTGAAGCTTAAGGTGACAAAAGAAATACCCTCTTATAAAAACTAGAAAGAAGCTTTCTGAGAAACTGCTTTTTGATTTATGAATTCATCTCACAGCTTTACACCGTTCTTTTCATTGAGCTGTTTGATACACTGTTTTCTTGTAATCTGAAATGGGATATTTTGGAACTCATTGAAGATTATGGTGAACACAGGAAATACCCTCAGATGAAAACAAGAAAGCTTTCTGAGAAACTGTTTTGTGATGTGTGAATTCATCTCTCTGAGTTACATTGTTCTTTTCATTGAACAGTTAGCTAACACTGTCTTCCTGGATCTGCAATTTGATATTTCGAGGTGCATGGAAGCTGATAGGGGGAAAGGAAATACCCTCATATAAAAGTTGAAAGAAGTTTTCTGAGAAAATGCTTTGTGATTTTGAATTCATCTCTCTGAGTTACACCTTTCTTTAGATGGGGCAGTTTGCTAGCACTGTTTTATGGAATCTGAGAAGGGTTGTTTTGGATTGCATTGAAGCCTATGGTGAAAAAGCAAATATCCTCAGATAAAAACTAGACAGAATCTTTCTGAGAAACTTATTTGTGATATGTGTATTAATCTCACAGAGTTGCACCATTCTTTTCATTGAGCAGCTTGATAATACTGTTTTTGTGGAATCTGCAATAGGATATTTGGGAGCCCATTGAAGCATATAGTGACAATGGAAATATCCTCAGATTAAAACCAAAAGGCAGCTTTGTGAGAAACTGCTTTGTGATGTGTGAATTCATGTCACAGAGTTACACTGTTCTTTTCATTGAACAGTTTGCTACACTGTTTTCTTGGAATATGTAATGGAATATTTTGGAATGCACTGAGGCTGATGGTGACAAAGGAAATATCCTTAGACAGAAACTAGAAAGAAGCATTCTGAGACACTGCTTTGTGATGTGTGAATTCATGTGACAGAGTTACACAATTGTTTTCATTGAACTGTTTGAAAACACTGTTTTCGTGGAATCTGCAAAGGGATATTTGGGAGCGCATTGAGGCCTATGTTGAAAAAGGAAATATCCTCACACCAAAACTAAAAAGATGGTTTCTGAAG
>NW_016825926.1:36879-39419 GCF_001698545.2 Rhinopithecus bieti
TAAACTGAAAAGGAAATATCTTCAGACAAAAACTAGAAAGAAGCTTACTGAGAAGCTGCTTTTTGATGTGTGAATTCATCTCACAGAGTTACACTGTTCTATTCATTGAGCAGTTTGCTAAAACTGTTTTCTTGGAATCTGCAATGGATATTTTGGAGCACATTGAAGCTTATGGTGAAAAAGTAAATATCCTCAAACAAAAATTAGAAAGGTCTCTGCGAAACTGCTTTGTGATATGTGAAATCTTCTAACAGAGTTACACGATTCTTTTCATGGATCAGTTTGGTAACACTACTTTTGGGGTATTTGAAAGGGGTATTTTGGATCGCATTGAAGGCAATGCTAACAAAGGAACTATCCTCAGACAAAAACTAGAAAGAAGCTTCCTGAGAAACTGGTTTGTGATGTGTGAATTCATCTCACAAGAGTTACAACTTTATTTTCTTGGAGCAGTGTGATAACACTGTTTATGTGGAATCTGCAATAATATATTTGGCCGCTCATTGAAGCCTATGGTGACAAAGGAAACATCCTCAGATAAAAACCAAAAAGAAGCTTTCTGAGAATCTGCTTTGTGATGTGTGAAATCACAGCAGAGATTTACACTGTTCTTTTCATTGAGCAGTTTGCTAACACTGTTTTCCTGGAATCTGCAGTGGGATATTTCATAGTACCTTGAAGCTTATGCTGACAAAGGAAATATACTCATGTAAAAACTAGTAAGAAGCTTTCTGAGAAACCGCTTTCTGGTGTGTTAATTCATCTCGCAGAGTCCCACGATTCTTTTCATGGATCAGTTTTGTAGCAGTGTTTTTGGGGAATGTGAGAGGGGATATTTTGGATCACATTGAAGCCTATGGTGACAAAGCAAATATCCTTAGATAAAAACTAGAAAGAAGTTTTCTAAGAAAGGCCTATGTGATGTGTCAATTCATCTCACAGAGTTACACCTTTCTTTTCATTGAGCAGTCACTAACACTATTTTCATGCAATCTGCAATGGGATATTGTGGAGCGCATTGATGTCTGTTGTGTAAATGGAAATATCTTCAGATAAAAACTGGAAAGAAGCTTTCTGAGAAACTGCTTTGTGATATGTGAATTCATCTTACAGACTTACACTGTTCTTTTCATTGAGCAGTTTGATAATACTGTTTTCATGGAATCTGCAATAGGATATTTGGGAGCACATTGAAGCCTAGTGTGACAAAGGAAATATCCTCAGATAAAAACCAAAAAGAACCTTTCTGTGAAATTCCTCTGTTGTGCTTGAATTCACCTCAAAGAGCTACACCACTGTTTTCATGGAGCACACTGGTAGCACTCTTTTTAGGGAAGATGAGAAGGGATAATTTGAATTGCATTGAAGCTTATGGTAACAAAGGAAATATCCTCAGATTAAAGCTAGAAAGAAGATTTCTGAGAAAATGGTTTGCAATGTGTGAATTCATCTCACAGAGATACGTGATTCTTTTCTTGGATCAGTTTGCTAAAACTGCTTTCACTTATTCTGCAAAGGAATTTATGGCAGCGAATTGAAGCCTTTGGTGACAAACGAAATGTGCTGAGAAAAAAAAAAGAAGCTTTCTGAGAAACTGCTTACTCATGTGTGAATTCATCTCAGAGTATAACAGTGTTCTTTTCCTTGAGCAGTTTGCTAAGACTGTTTTCTTGGAATCTGCATTGGGATATATTGGAACACACTGAAGCCTATGGTGACAAAGGAAATATCTTCAGATAAAAACAAGAAGGAAGCTGTCTCAGAAAGTTCTTTGTGATGTGTGAATTCATCTCACAGTGTTACACCTTTCTTTCCATGGAGCAGTTCTCTAAAACTCTTTTCATGGAAACTGTAATGGAGTATGCAGGAGCTCATTGAGGCCTATAGTGAAAAGGAAATATCCTCAGATAAAACTAGAAAGAAGCTTTCATAGACTCTCCTTTGTGATGTGTGAATTCATCTCACAGCTTTACGCCGTTCTTTTCATTGAGCTGTTTGATATCACTGTTTTCGTGGAATCTGCCAAGGGATATTTGGGAGCCCACTGAGGTCTATAATAAAAAAGGAAATGTCCTCAGATAAAAACTAGATCGAAACTTTATGAGAAACTGCTTTGTGATGTGTGAATTTATCTCACAGAGTTACACCTTTCTTTTCATGGAACTGTTTGCTAACACTGTTTTCATGGAATCTGGAAATGGATACTTGGGAGCGCTTTGATGCCTACGGTGAAAAAAGAAATATCCTCAGATAAAAACTAGAAAGAAGCTTTCTGAGAAACTGTTTTGTGATGTGTGAATTATCTCACAGAGTTACACCATTCTTTTCATTAAGATGTTTGCTAACACTTTTTTTGTATAATCTGCAAAGTGATATTTCAGAGTGTATGGAAGCTTAAGGTGACAAAGGAAGTACCCTCATATAAAAACTAGCAAGAAGCCTTCTGAAGAAATGTTTTCTGATGTGTGAATTCATTTCACAGAGTTACACGGACCTTCTCATAGGGCATTATGATAACACTGCTTTCGTGGAATCTGCAA
>NW_016825927.1:0-1840 GCF_001698545.2 Rhinopithecus bieti
AGATGCTGGAGAAGATATAGAGAAATAGGAACGTTTTTGCACTGTTGATGGCAGCGTAAATTAGTTCAACCTTTGTGGAAGACAGTGTGATGATTCCTCAAGGATCTAGAACCAGAAATACCATGTGAACCAGTGATCCCATTACTGGGTATATACCCAAAGGATTATAAATCATTCTACTATAAAGACATATGCACACGTATGTTTACTGCAGCACTATTCACAATAGCAAAGTCTTGGAACCAACCCAAATGCCCATCAATAATAGACTGGATTTTAAAAAATGTGGCAGTTATACACCGTGGAATACTATGCAGCCATATAAAAGGATGATTTCACGTCCTTTGCAGGGACATGGATGAAACTGGAAACCATCATTCTCAGCAAAGTAACACAAGAAGAGAAAAGCAAACACTGCATGTTCTCACTCATAAGTGGGAGTTGAACAATAAGAACATATGGACACAGGCCAGGGAACATCACATACCAGGCCTTTTGGGGGGTGGGGGCCTAGGAGAGCTATAGCATTAGGAGAAATACCTACTGTAAATGACGAGCTGATAGGTGTAGCAAAGCAACATGGCACATGTATACCTATGTGACAAACCTGCACATTGTGCACATGTACCCCAGGACTTAAAGTATAATTTAAAACAAAAAAAGTTGGTTTTCTGGAGATAGACACAATATACAAATCTTTAGCCAGACTAAGAAAAAAAGGAGAGAAGACCCAAACAAATAAAAGCAGATAAAAAGGATACATTAAAACTGATATTGCAGAAATTCAAAGAATCGTTGGTGGCTACTATGAGCAACTATATGTCAATACATCGGAAAACCTGGAATAAAAGCATAAATTCTTAGACTCAACCTACCAAGGTTAAACCATGAAGAAATCCAAAACTTAAACAGACCAATAATAAGTAATGAAATCAAAGCTGTAATAAAAACTACTATAGCAAAGAAAAGCCCAAGACCCTGATATGGTTTGACTCTGTATCCCCACTCAAATCTCATCTCGAATTCTAATCTCCGGTATGTTGAGGGAGGAACTTGGAGAGAGGTGATTGGATCATGGAGGCAGTTTCCCTCATACTGTTCTCGTGCTAGTGAGTTCTCACGATACCTGATGGTTTAAAAGTGTTTGGCACTACCCCTTCACTCTCCCTCTCTCCTGCCACCATGTGAGGAAGACTCTTGCTTCCCCTTCCCCTTCTACCACAATTCCTAAGTTTCCTGAGGTCTCCCCAGCCATGTGGAACTGTGAATCAGTTAAAGCACGTTCCTTGATAAATTGCTCAGTCTCAAGCAGTTATTTATAGCAGTGTGAAAACAAACTAATACAGACCCCATGGCTTCATTCTGAATTGTACCAAACATTTAAGAAAGAACTAACATCAATCCTACTCAAAGTATTGTGAAAAATAGAGGATACAGGAATATTTCAAAACTTATTCTATGAAGCCAGCATTTCCTTGATAAAAAGAACCAGAAAGGCCTGGTGTGGGGGCCCATGCCTGTAATCCCAGCACTTTGGGAGACTGAGGTGAGTGGATCATGAGGTCAGGAGTTTAAGAGCAGCCTGGCTAAGATAGTGAAACCCGTTTCTACTAAAATCACAAAAATTAGTCAGGCGTGGTGGCAGGTGCCTGTAATTTCACCTACTTGGGAGGCTGAGGCAGGAGAATGGTTTGAACCCAGGTGGCAGAGGTTGCAGTGAGCTGAGATCATGCCACTGCACTCCAGCCTGGGCGACCGAGTGAGATTCCATCAAAAAAAAGGATGAAGGAAAGAAAGAAGAAAGGAAGGAAGGAAGGAAGGAAGGAAGGAAGGAAGGAAG
>NW_016825928.1:0-1836 GCF_001698545.2 Rhinopithecus bieti
GCAACTTATCAGAAAATATTTTCAAAGAAGCTATTATAACTGTGCTCACAAAGCTAAAGAAAAAAAAAAAGTTAAAATTTTGAAGGAATATATGTTGATAGTATTTCACCAGATAGAAAACATTAAAAAATGAAAATGATTAAAAAGGATTTTGTTGAAATATTAAAGGTGAAAAATATAACAATGAAAATGGAAAAAATGAACTAGAAAGTTTAATACATTTGAGCTGTCATGAGAATTAATCAGTGAACTTGAAGATAGATTGTTAGAGATCAGTATTCTGAAAACAGAGAGGAAAATGATGAAAAATGGCAGTGTCAGAGAAATATGGTGCAACATTAAGCATACTAATGTATACATAATGAATGTACTAGAAGAAGAGAAGAGGGAACAAGAGACAGAAAAAAAGTTTGAGAAAATAATGACTGAAACATTTCCAAATTGCATGAAAAATATTAATTTAGACATTTACAAATCTCAACAAATTCCAGGTAGGGTAAATACAAGAAGATCCACACTCAGAAAACTCATTATACAAATGTTGAAAGACAAAGAGAAATTATTGAAATCAACAAGAGAAAAATAATACATCGTGTAGAATATAAGAACAGTATCTGACTTTCCATCAGATACAATAGGAACTAGAGGCATTGTGACAATGTATTCAATGTGCTAAAAGTAAAACAAAACTAAACAAAACAGAAACTGTCAACCAACCAATCAGGAATGTTTTGGCAAAATAAGGCCTTTATCTGTTGTGGAAAAATTGACATAATTCATTTCTAGCATACCTACCTTATGAGAAATAGTAAAGAAAATTCTTTAAGGTGAAAACTGATAATTATAGAGTAATTCGAATCTTCATACAAAAGGTAGTGGTAAAAAATAATTACGTAATTAATTAGAGAAAATGGTATCGTTGTATAGTCTTCTTTCTTCTCTTATTTGAAGAGCAATTACATAAAACAATATATAATTTTCTTATTGAACCTATAATATGTGGGAATGCAATTTATGTAACAATATTAATACAAGAAGAAAGGTAGGAACAAAGATGGACTGTATTAAGGACATAATAACAGATGATACCTCATATCCAGAAGAAGAAACATAAAGGTGTCCACATTTGCCACTTTTATTCAACATTGGATTTTAGGCTCTAGCAAGGCCAATTTGGGAAATGGAGAAATAATAAATAAGTAAATACCATTTAGATTGAAAATGAAGGCTTAAAACAATTTTATTTTCAGATAATAGCATCTTATGTAGAGAAGATCCCAAGGAATATACTAAATATCTATTAGAAATAATAAGCAAGTTCACAATCTTTGTCAGAACACAGGATCAATATACAAATACCAATTGTATTTCTACATATTTTGATTGAGTAATTAGAAAATAAAATTAAGGAAATGACTTACTTTACAACAGCATCAAAAGAATAAAATTCTTCTGATAACCATTCTTCTACTCTCTATGTCCAACTAAAAACTTAGTGAAAGATGCACAACACTTTAGTACTGAAAAGTATAAAACAAGTAAAAGTCATACTATGTTTATAGAACAGAAAACAATATTGTTACCACAATATTGCTTAAGTTGGTCTATAGATTAAATACAGATCCAATCAAAATCACATCTTGCTTTTATTTGCAGAAATTGTCAGATACTCCTAAAATTTATATGGAAATTCAAGACACTCATAATAGCCAAAACAATCTTGAAAAAGAAAAAAAACAAATTGAAAAGTTACAGTCTACTATAAAACTATAGTCATCACTTATTTGTAATACTAGCATGAAGGTATAAATGTAGATTAATAATTAGAAATTAGAG
>NW_016825929.1:0-260 GCF_001698545.2 Rhinopithecus bieti
ATGCTGAGGCAGGTGGATCACCTGAGGTCAGGAGTTCGAGACCAGCCTGGTCAGCATGGTGAAACCCTTTCTCCAGTAAAAACACAAAAATTAGCCAGGCATGGTGGTGCATGCCTGTAATCCCAGCTACTCGGGAGTCAGAGGCAGGAGAATTGCTTGAGCTGGGGAGGCATATGTTGCGGTGAGCTGAGATTGCAGCATTGCCCTCCAGCCTGGACAACAATAGCGAGACTGCATCCTAAAAAAAGAAGAAGAAGAAC
>NW_016825930.1:0-1581 GCF_001698545.2 Rhinopithecus bieti
CGCCCGGCTCAACATTATTCTTAATTTTAAGCTCTAGAAAATCTCTTGTACATGTACGTCCAGAAATAGGAGGGATATTTGAGTAGCACTCTTTGTAACTAAAAACAAAACAGGAAACAACCAAAATATCCATCAACAGAAGAATGCATAAATCATGGCATATTCATAAAATGGAATATGTAAAATAAATTAAAGCAACATTTACTATAGATATATCTCACAAACACTGAAAACAGCAAGTCACAAAACACTGTATACACTGTTAAAGTTTAAAAAATGCAAAACAAAATATGTTATTTAGGGAACCATTTATGATAGAACTATAAAGACAAGAAAGGAAATGATAAATATGAAATTCAGGATACTGGTTACTCCTGAAGGAACGGAGGGAAATGGTATCAGAGAAATATACATAGGGAGGGGATCTCAAAGTCATGGTCATATTTGGGTTTTTTTTTTTTTTTTTCAGACAGAGTCTTGCTCTTCGCCCAGGCTGGAGTGCTGGAGTGCAGTGGCGCGATCTCGGCTCACTGCAAGCTCTGCCTCCCAGGTTCACGCCATTCTCCTGTCTCAGCCTCCCGAGTAGCTGGGACTATAGGCGCCTGCCACTATGCTCGGCTAAGTTTTTCTATTTTTAGTAGAGATGGGGTTTCACCGTGCTAGCCAGGATGGTCTCGATCTCCTGACCTCGTGATTCGCCCTCGTCGGCCTCCCAGAGTGCTGGGATTACAGGCATGAGCCACCGTGCCTGGCCCATACTTGGTTTCTTAGGCTGGGTGGTAGACACATGACTTTTTTCTTTCTATTCTTTAATAGCAAATGTTATAAATATTATTTTCAATCTATTCAAGATTTAATGAAAAACGTTTTAAAAAACAAAACTCCAAAACAAAAAGTAAACATATGGAAAAGTGCTTACTGTTTTAGTAATAAAAGCAATTTTTTTTTTTAGCTGGAGTCTCACTCTGTCACCAGTCTGGAGTACAGTGGTGTGATCTCGGCACACTGCAATCTCTGCCTCCCGGGTCCAAGGGAGTCTCCTGCCTCAGCCTCCCAAGTAGCTAGGATTACAGGCACATGTCACCACACCCGGCTCATTTTTGTATTTTTAGTAGAGATGGGGTTTTGCCATGTTGGCAAGGCTGGTCTTGAACTCCTGACCTCAGGTGATCCACCCGCCTCGGCCTCCCAAAGTGCTGGTGTTACAGGCCTGAGCCACCATGCCCGGCCGTCAGTCTGTTTTAAATGGTGCCTCAATTTGCTTGTATTGGCTGGGTGCAGTGCCTCATGCCTGCAATCCCAGCACTTCAGGAGGCTGAGGCAAGTGGATCACCTGAGGTCAGGAGTTCGAGACCAGCCTGGCCAACATGGTGAAACCCCATCTCTACTAAAAATACAAAAATTAGCTGGGCGTAGTGGTGCGTGCCTATAATCCCAGCTACTCAGGAGGCTAACGAAGGAGAATCACTTGAGCCTGGGAGGCAGAGGTTGCGGTGAGCCAAGATCATGCCACTGCATTCCAGCCTGGCTGACAGAGGGAAAATCCATCCCCACAAACAAAACAAAACAAACACACTGACC
>NW_016825931.1:0-1667 GCF_001698545.2 Rhinopithecus bieti
CAGTTGAAGTTAAAATGTTATGCCATTTATAAAACAAGCAAACCTATTTTTTAATTTTCCTTAAGCCATAAAATTGTCCACTAAATCACTTATTCAGTGAAATATAACATCTAGAAAGATAAAGTTCAATCATGTATTTCTAATCCCAAACTCTTACTAAAAGAGGGAAACAGAAGTGGACCAATGATATTAATGTATTCCTGAAACTCACAATCTATAAATTTTCAGAATAATCCCCAAACAAAGGCAACTATGACGATTTCAAGGATGCTTAATTATGGACTTTTGTTTTGCTTAAATATGCTAGACTGAATTACTTGGCTTTCATTTGATTAATTTCTGGATGTAGGAATTAAGATAAAAAAATCTATACATCCTTTGAGTGGAAGAATAAACTATTTTACAGAACTACTTTGAGAATCCTATAAAAGCTTTTGATATTTTCTCACATAAATACAGGTATAGATATTTACTTAGAATTTTACTTCAGAAATCCTCTTCATGGACTCTCTATTTAGGAAGGCCTATGGTAGAAGATAACAAACAGCAGCCAGGCACTGTGGCTCACATGTGTAATCCCAGCCCTATGGGAGGCCAAGGCAGGTGGATCACCTGAGGTCAGGAGTTCAAGACCAGCCCGGCCAACATGGAGAAACCTCATCTCTACTAAAATACAAAATGAGCCAGGCGTGGTGGCACCCACCTGTAATCCCAGCTACTCAGGAGACTGAGGCAGGAGAATTGCTTAAATTAGGAGGTAGAGGTTGCAGTGAGCTGAGATCACACACCACAGTACTCCAGACTGGGTGACCGAGCAAGACTCCATCTCAAAAAAAAAGAAGATAACAAACATCAAGTGAAGGATTGGAACTTTAAGATATTTATCTAACTTAAAATAATTTTCATGTTATAGATAAATGAATAAATAACCTTCAAATGATATTCTAAATTGTTGAAAAGTAATCTGATAAAATTATGATTGTTGTATCATATCAACACCTGGCCCATTAAAGTTTAAGAATGTTCTCAAGAAACAACTGGAATATGTTTTACTATGAACCATTTATGTTAATATTTTGGGGCTCATCTAATAATAATAATTTCCAAGACTGGATAAGTCTTGGATTCTCTGGAATCTCCATGTACTAGGGTGAGATGGAATAAATATAGTTAGTATATGCAAACATATTCTCTTGAACTTTAAAGAAACACATTTGAGGCTGGATGTGGTGGCTCACGCCTGTAATCCCAGCACTTTGGGAGGCTGAGGCAGGTGGATCACGAGGTCAGGAGATCGAGGCCATCCTGGCTAACATGGTGAAATCCCATCTCTACTAAAATACAAAAAATTAGCTGGGTGTGGTGGTGCATGCCTGTAGTCCCAGCTACTTGGGAGGCTGAGGCAGGAGAATCACTTGAACCCAGGAGGTGGAAGTTGCAGTGAGCAGAGATTGCACCACTGAACTCCAGCCTGGGTGACAGAGCTGGGTGACAGACTCCATTTCAAAAAAAGAAAAGAGAAAAGAAGGAAAACACATTTCAAAATAAATAGTTTGAAAATATTCTGTCCATTTTATAAACAAAAAATCAATCAGCTAAAATTTTCAAATTTCTGGTTAGAAAACCACAGTATATTTCTACTGTGAAAATAACCACAAAATAAAAGA
>NW_016825932.1:0-1838 GCF_001698545.2 Rhinopithecus bieti
AAATATGATGGCTTGCTTTGCTGAGTCCGTACTTTTTTCATCTGTAGTCCTGAGATTGTCCCCAGTTCAGCCAAAACATCTCTTGAACTATGTCACAGTCAGGAAGCTAACACTTCTTATATGTAAGATAAAATACCAAACCTGGGTTATTGAATTGTGTGAAGATAAAATCTAAAACTGGGCCGGGCGTGGTGGCTCAAGCCTGTAATCCCAGCACTTTGGGAGGCCGAGACAGGCGGATCACGAGGTCAGGAGATCGAGACCATCCTGGCTAACACAGTGAAACCCCATCTCTACTAAAAAATACAAAAAAAACTAGCCAGGCGAGGTGGCGGGCGCCTGTAGTCCCAGCTATTCGGGAGGCTGAGGCAGGAGAATGGCGTAAACCCAGGAGGCGGAGCTTGCAGTGACCTGAGATCCAGCCACTGCACTCCAGCTGGGCAACAGAGCAAGACTCCGTCTCAAAAAAAAAAAAAAATCTAAAAACTGTAAGAATTGGAACTTGTGGCCACGTGCAGTCACTTCCTGCCTATAATCCCAGTACTTTAGGAGTCCAAAGTAAGTAGGAGGATCGCTTGAGGCCAGGAGTTCAAGACCAGCCCAGACAACATAGCAAGGCCCTATCTCTACCCAAAATAGCGAAAAAAAATGTGCCAGGTATGGTGGCATGCACCTGTAGTCCCAACTACTTGGGAGGCTGAGGCGAGAGGATCGCTTGAGCCCAGGAGTTAGAGGAGGCAGTGAGCTATGATTGTGTCACTGCCTGGGTGACAGAGTGAGACCCTGTCTCTTAAGGAAAAAAGGCCGGACCTGGTGGCTCACACCTGTAATCCCAGCACTTCGGGAGGCCGAGGCGGGCAGATCATGAGGTCAGGAGATCGAGACCATCCTGGCTAATACAGTGAAACCCCGTCTCTACTGAAAATACAAAAAATTAGCCAGGCGTGGTGGTGGGCGCCTGTAGTCCCAGCTCCTCGGGAGGCTGAGGCAGGAGAATGGTATGAACCTGGGAGGCAGAGTTTGCAGTGAGCCGAGATCGCACCACTGCACGCCAGCCTGGGTAACAGAGCGAGACTCCGTCTCAAAAAAAAAAAAAAAAAAAGGAAAAAAAGAACTGGAACTTGGATTTTGTTTGCATGATCCAAGCACGGAGTACAAAAAGCCTAAATGATTGCTAATTTTAGAGCCTACATCCTGGGAAGTATGGTTGTTTTTCAGAAGACTTCCATAAACTTCTGGTCTAATTTGATGGGGAAAATTCACTTCCAGAAGTACTGAAAGGAAAAGGTCCAGTTTTGTTATGGAAAGTTATTTTTTCAACTAGAATTTCAAGATCCATATTCTAGCTCAATATATTAATAACAGTGCTTTCCTGAACCAGATGTGTATATTTCTCCTTGGGGCAGTAAAATGTTGATATGAATACCAGATACTTAGTCAGAGTTAAGTCAAATACTAAATGAATAAAAATGAGGTCTAAAGGAGGAAGACAGCACTTCATCTTTCAGCAGATTTTCTTTTGCCAGACAAAAATGTCTATTTAGAGACTCGGCCTTCCTAGAGCCATCCTTTCATATGAATGCCCTATCTAAATGCACCAGCTATATCCAGGATGTGGGTTGTTTTAGGGCCCATAAAGTGTCTCATAAACTTATAATGAAAGAGTTAAGTCAGTTCAGGTCTGTAAAGAATGCTTTGAAAGAATTTATAAGCTCTAACTACTTACCTTACAAAATTGAAAGTTCAAGGGTTCTCGGCAGTTGAACAAAAGTAATGTTAGGAATTCTCAACTTTGACTAAAACTGCCTTCTAGTTTGAATAGTGTCTTTATGTTCTTT
>NW_016825933.1:0-3038 GCF_001698545.2 Rhinopithecus bieti
ATAGGTGTGAACCTCCATGCCCCCGACTTATCCAGGTCAATTCTATCAGCAACCTCTTGCTTTCCCTGAGAGCATCTGAAGTTCCTCTTGCCTTATCCTATATCCTCTTGGATATAGAACCTTATTTTAAAAAAGTAATATATTGGGTCTGTCTTTAAGACTTTGGTGGAAACAGGCCAGGTGCGGTGGCTCACGCCTGTAATCCCAGCACTTTGGGAGGCTGAGGCAGGCGGATCATCTGAGGTCAGGAGTTCAAGACCAGTCCGGTTAACATGGTGAAACCCCATCTCTACTAACAATATAAAAACCAGCCAGGCGTGGTGGTAGATGCCTGTAATCCCAGCTACTCGGGAGGCTGAGGCAGGAGAATTGCTTGAACTCAGGAGGTGGAGGTTGCCAGTGAGCCTGACACAGTGCCACTGCACTCTAGCCTCAGTGACCAAGTAAGACTCTGTCTCAAAAAACAAAAACAAAAACAAACAGAAAACAAAAACAAAGACTTTGGTGAAAACATGTTAGAGAAACAGACAAAGGGGACTATTTTCCTTCATGCTTATTCCCCAGATTTTTTTATTTGAGAGAAAATCTTGCTCTGTCGCCCAGGCTGGAGTGCAGTGGCGCTATCTCAGTTCACTACAACTGGTGCTCCCTGGGTTCAAGCAATTCTCGTGCTGCAGCCTCCCAAATAGCTGGAACTATAGATGTGTGGCACCACGTCTGGCTAATTTTTGTATTTTTAGTTGAGACGGGGTTTGACAATTTTTTTTTTTTTTTTGGTGATACAGAGTCTCGCTCTTGTCAGGCAGGCTGTAGTGCAATGGCATAATCTCTGCTCACGGCAACCTCCCCTTCCCAGTTCAAGCGATTCTCCTGCCTCAGCCTCCCAAGTAGCTGGGACTACCGGTGCCTGCCACCACACTCCGCTAGTTTTTGTATTTTTAGTAGAGATGGGGTTTCACCATATTGGCCAGGCTGGTCTCAAACTCCTGACCTTGTGATCCATCTGCCTTGGCCTCTCAAAGTGCTGGGAGGTGATTACAGGCATGAACCACTGGGCCCTGCCCAGGATGTGCAAAGGGAATTTTTTGTTGTTGTTGTTGAGACAGTCTTGCTCTGTCACCCAGGCTGGAGTGCAGTGGCGTGATCTCAGCTCACTGCAACTTCTGCCTCCTGGATTCGAGAGATTCTCCTGCCTCAGCCTCCTGAGTCGCTGGGATTACAGGTGAATGCCACCACGTCCAGCTAATTTTTGTATTTTTAGTAGAGATGGAGTTTCACCATGTTGGTCAGGCTGGTCTCGAACTCCTGACCTCGTGATCCACCCATCTCGGCCTCCCAAAGTGCTGGGATTATAAGCGTGAGCCACCACGCCAGGCCTAAGGAGCAGCTTTATTATTACAGCTTATCAGCAAATGTATTGTGTAAAGTCTTTCATTCATTCAGCATTGTGGGGGAAAATGCCTTAGTCCCTGCTAATCAAAATAATAGCATTCATCAATAGAAATTTACTATTGATCAAGATACCACTACTTCCCTAGGAGGAGCAGGCTCTTAACTTCCTATATGTAGATCAACACTATCTTCCAAGTTGATCACAAAGGAAAGAGGCTGTTTTATGTGCTACGGACATTACTTAACAACCCCCTTTCCATCCAATACTGCAGCCTGCATCTCTTAGGAAAGGAGATAGTCGACTTAACCACAATTCTATTATCACATCCAAGGAAATAGCAATTATATAATATGCAGTCTGTCTTAGTTTGTTTGGGCTGTTGTAACAAAATAACATAAACAGGGTAGCTTATAAACAACAGAAGTTTATTCCTTACAGTTCTGCAGGCTGGGAAATTCAAGATGAAGGTGCTGGCAAATTCTGTGTCTGGTGGTTCACTTTCTGCTTCATTAATGGAGCCTTCTAACTGTGTCCTCACATGGTGGAAGGGGGAAAGGCAGCACTCTGGGCCTCTTTTCTTTTTTTGACGTGGAGTCTCACTCTGTCCCCCAGGCTGGATTGCAGTGGGGCAATCTCGGCTCACTGCAACCTCTGCCTCCCAGGTTCAAACGATTCCCCTGCCTCAGCCTCCCTAGTAGCTGGGATTACAAATGTACATCATCATGCCCAGTAATTTTTGTATTTTTAGTAGAGACGGGTTTCATTATGTTGGCCAGGCTGATCTTGAACTCCCAACCTCAGGTGATCCACCTGCCTTAGCCTCCCAAACTGCTGGAATTACAGGCGTGAGCCACTGTGCCTTGCCTGGGGCCTCTTTTCTAAGGCCCCGCATTCATGAGGGTTCTAGTCTCATGACCTACTCACCTCCCAAGGAGCCCTACCTTTTAATATCATCTCCTTGAGGGTTAGGTTTCAACATATGAACTTTGGGGCAGCAAAAACATTCAGACCGCTGGGCGCGGTGGCTCACACCTGTAATCCCAGCACTTTGGGAGGCTGAGGCAGGCAGATCACGAGGTCAAGAGATCAAGACCATCCTGGCCAACATGGTGAAACCCTGTCTCTACTAAAAATACAAAAATTAGCTGGGCATGGTGGCACGAGCCTGCAGTCCAAGCTACTCAGGAGGGTGAGGCAGGAGAATCACTTGAACCTAGGAGGCGGAGGTTGTAGTGAGCCGAGATTGTACCACTGCACTCCAGCCTGGTGATGGAGCGAGACTCCGTCTCAAAAAAAAGAAAAAGAAAAATAAATTAGCCAAGCATGCTGATGGGCGCCTGTAATGCCAGCTACTCTGGAGGCTGAGGCAGGAGAATGCCTTGAACTCGGGAGGTGGGGGTTGCAGTGAGCCTAGATCATGCCACTGCACTCTAGCTGGGTGACAGGACGTCTCAAGAAAACAAAACAAAACAAAACAAAATTCAGACAATAGCACAGTTTATACGTGTGTGTGTATATATGTGTGTGTATATATATGTATATATGTGTATATATGTATATACATATGTGTGTGTATATATCTATGTGTATATATATATTTTTTGAGACAGAGTCTCCCTCTGTTGCCCAGGCTGGAGTGCAGTGG
>NW_016825934.1:0-702 GCF_001698545.2 Rhinopithecus bieti
GAGGGTATTAGAAAGGACATACAGGATTTGTGTCATGTGACTTGAGGAATGGTTTAAAGAAATGGGACTTTGCCCTGAATTTGGATGTTCTCAGGAAATGAGAGTAATTCTGTGGTCAAGTATCTTCAATTTTACTAGAAAAAGAAAAGATTAGATGGAGACTAAAGCTATGATTGTTAAACAAAGCTGTACGTGGAGAATGTATGGTATTTTGTGGCTTGGATCATGTTCATGTTTTTGTCTGTGTTCAAATACACTTCTGGAGTGGCCTTGTTTTTGTCCTGATCCATCATGATTACAGAAGTTTATGTTCTCGGCAATTGTTTACGTTCAACAGGAGAATATCAAGGCCTATATATGAGTACCAGTTCTGTTCCTGGATATCAGGGGCTGCCTTTTTCTTTCTCAGCCTTCTGACTTGTTCCAAAGTAGTCCCATGTCTCTATGTGCTTACTACACTGCTCTCATCATAGGAGCCTTACGCCGTCATCTTGGTGATGCCTTTCACCTCTCTTCAGACTCTATTTCATGGGTCTCATCTATTTTATTCTCTTAGCTTACCGTACCCTTTTGGAGGAGGGGACATGCCTTCCAGTAGCTTCATGAGAAAATGCTAGTGAAAAGTAATTGTTTAAGACTGTGTGTGTTGGAAAGTGTATGTCAGAAGACCTTTCATGCTAAAAAATATTTTACCCTCACACC
>NW_016825935.1:0-2988 GCF_001698545.2 Rhinopithecus bieti
ATTATTTTCTATATCACCATATGCCCGCATGTGATCCCAAATATCCCTTCGCGGATCCATCCACGAGGGAGATTCCAACCTGCGTAATGTAAAAAAAGCTTCATCTATGTGAGATAAATAAACACAACGAAAGCACATTCAGAGATTGCTTCTTTCCAATATTTACCTGGAGATATTTGCTTTTTCACCATAGTCCTGAATGTCCTCCTGGAGGTCATTTCGCGGATCCATCCATGACAGTTTCCAAGCTGCATACTGTACAGAAAGCTTTATCTATGTGAGATGATTACACATATCACAGAGTAGTTTCCTAGAAAGCATTTTTCCAGTTTTTATCTGCGGCTATTTCCCTTTTCAACATTGGCATCAACATGCTATTGAATATCACTTGGTACCTGTTTCAAAAAAAGGGTTTCCCTGACGCTGTATGAGAAGAGAGTTATAACACTGTGAGTGGAATGCACACGTCACAAAGCACTTTCTCGGAAAGTTTCTCTCCAGTTTCGGTCTGAACATATTTCTTTTTAACCGTACTCCTCAAAGTGCTCCCGAATATCCCATCAGATGCTAAACATAAACAGGGTTAGAAAACTGCTCAATGAAAACAGAGGCTTAACTGAGTGAGAGGAATTAAGACGACACAGAGAAGTTTCACAGAGAGATTCCTTCTTGATATTTCCTGAGGATATTTCTTTCTCCATAATCTAAGGATAGTTCCCAAATGTCCTTCCTCAGATTCCACAAAAACAGTGACTTCAAGCTGCTCAACCCATAGAAAGGTTTAACTCTATGAGACGAATACACACATCACAAAGCAGTTGCTCAAAAAATTTCTGTGCAGGTTTCATCGGAGAACGTTTCCTTGCTCATCACAAGCCTCCGAGTTTTGAAACTGGGCAACATAGAGTAAGCAATAACTCTGTGAAGTGAATGCACATATCAGAGAGCAGATTCTTGGAACGTTTCTTCCTCAATTTTATTTCAGTATATTTCACTATTCGTCATAGTCCACAATGCACACTGAAATATCACCTTTTTGGTCTCACAGGAAAAGTGTTCAAACACTGCCTTGTGAGAAAAGAGGTATAACTACCAGAGTGGAATGCATACATCACAAAGTAGTTTCTCAGAAAGTTTCTATCGAGTTTTTATCTGAAGTTATCTCCTCTTTCACCATAGGTCTGAATGTGCTCCCGAATGTCCCTTCGCAGGTCCGTGCATGACGGACTTTCCAAACTGCATAATATAAGAAAAGTTTTAACTATGCGAGAAGACTAAATATATCTAACAGAAATCAGTTCCACATAAATCTTCTTTCCAGTTTTTGTCTGAGGATATTTCCTGTTTCACCATTGCCATCCCTATACTCCCGAATGTCTCTTGGTAGCTTTTCCTCCAAAAGGGATTCCGGAATCCTCTAGAAGAGGAAAGCTATATTTCTGTGAGTGGAATGCACACGTCACAAAGCAGCTCCTCAGAAAGCTTCTTTCCAGTTTCTATCTGAAGACGTTTCCTTTTTCAACGATAAGCCTCAAAGTGCTCTAGAATATCGCTTTGCAGACTAATGAAATACAGCTCAATGAAAAGAGAAGCTTAACTGTGTGAGCGTAATTCACGTGACACAGAGTAGGTTCACAGAATGTTTCCTTCTGGTTTCTCTCTGAGGTTATTTCTTTTTCACGATATTCTAAAGGGCGTTTCCAAATGTCCTTTCTCAGATTCCACAGAAACATGATTTCAAACTGATCCATTCAAAAAATGATTTAACTCTATGAGATGAATGCAAACATCACCAAAGTGTTGCACAGAAAGATTCCCTCCAATTTTCGATGGAAGACATTTCCTTGCTCAACACAGGCCTCTGGTTGGCACTTATTATCCCTTCACAGAAGCATCAAACACCGACTTTCAAACTGGGAAATGTAGAGTAAGCTTTAACTCTGTGAAAAGACTGGACTTGTCAGATAGCAATTTCTTCGATTGCTTCTTTCCGCTTTTTTTGGACGACATTTCACTTTTTGTGATAGTCTTCAATTTACTCCGAATATCACTCTTTTAGTTTTACAGGAACAGTGTTCAAACTGTGCCTTATGAGAAGAAATTATAACTCCCTGAGTGGAATGCTCACATCGCCAAGCAGTTTCTCAGAAAACTTCTCTCCAGTTTTTATCTGACTATATTTCCTATTTCACCATAGGCCCAAATGTGATCCCAAATATCCCTTTGCGGATCCATTCACGAGGGAGTTTCCAAGCTGCCTGAGGTAAAGAAAGCTTCATCAATGCGAGATGAATAAACATAGCAAAAAGCAAATTCACAGAAAGCTTCTTTCCAGTTTTTATCTGATGATATTTCCTTTTTCACCATAGTCCTGAATGTGCACATGAAGGTCCCTTCTTGGATCCATCCATTACAGTTTGCAAGCTGCATAATGTAAAGAAAGCTTTATTTATGTGAGATGATTTCACATATCACAGAGTGGTTTCCTAGAAAGCTTCTATCCAGTTTTAGTCTGAGGCTATTTCCCTTTTCACCATCGGCATCAACATACTCCAAAATATCACTTGGTACCTGTTTCTCCAAAAGGGTTTCCCGACGCTGTATGAGAAGAGAGGTATAACACTGTGAGTGGAATGCACACGTCACAAAGCAGTTCCTCGAAAAGCTTCTCTCCAGTTTTGGTCTGAGCATATTTCCTTTTTCACCGTAAGCCTGAAAGTGCTCCCGAATATCCCATCACATGTTAAACAAACACAGGGTTAGAAAACTTCTCAATGAATGGAGAGGCTTAACTGAGTGAGAGGAATTTAGATGACACAGATCAGTTTCACAGAAAGCTTCATATTGGATTTTTCCTGAGGATATTTCTTTCTCCGTAATCTAAGGATTGTTCCCAAATGTCCTTCCTCAGTTGCCAAAAGAAGTGATTTCAAGCTGCTCAATGCAAAGAATGGTTTACCTACATGAGACGAATACACACATCACAAA
>NW_016825936.1:0-12078 GCF_001698545.2 Rhinopithecus bieti
CTAGCCATAATAATCATTTTACCTCTAATTCTGACCAATGTAGGGAGGGAAAGATAGTGTAAAAACCATTTTAAAGATGAGAAAGCCACATCTCTAAGATGGTAATTTCCTCTCCCCTGAGGTCAAAAGCCATTAGGGGAATTTAACGCACATGTGTCTGGCTCCACAGAATTTCTTCATTCTAAAACACCATGCTCACCTCTCTATCACAGGAATGTAGCAACAGTTTCTTAAAAAACAACTAATTTCCTTTGTTATCATTTGCTAGCATCAGTGAAGTTATGAGCCAACCTCAGAGTTAGTAGTTCTGAATTATTTCACAATTTTTTTAAAACCCAAGAAATCTGTATTCTACTTTTTACAACTATTGTTAACATTTTAGAATATTCACTACTAGGCATTTTTTCTATTCATTTGTATTTCTTTACCAAATTGTAATTAAACGATACATACTATTTGAGTATCTATCTTGTTTTTTTCTTTTATCTTTTTCTTTATTTTTTCTGAGACGGAGTCTCGCTCTGTCGCCCAGGCTGTAATGTCGAGGCGCGATCTCGGCTCACTGCAAGCTCCGCCTCTCGGGTTCACGCCATTCTCCTACCTCAGCCTATAGCTAGGACTACAGGCACCTGCCACCAGGCCTGGCTAAGTTTTTGTGTGTTTTTAATAGAGACGGGGTTTCACCGTGTTAGTCAGGATAGCCTCGATCTCCTGACCTCATGATCCACCCGCCTCGGACTCCCAAAGTGCTGGGATTACAGGCATTAGCCACTGCGCCCAGCCCTATTTTGTTTTTTCTAATCAACGACACATATCTTTAACATCTTTCTGTATCTGTAAATTCACTTCAACATCATTTTTAATCCCTAAACAGACCTTACATTTCATATATAGCCCACAGTTTATTCAACCAAACATTTACCATTAAACATTTAGGTTGATTCTGGTTTTGGTACTTTTATAAAATGCTGTAATAGTCTTATACTTGATAAAAACAAAATTTTAAGCATAAATACGATTTTGTATATGTATTTTTTTCTTGTGGTGGCAAAAACCAACAAAACTTATCATCTTAACCATTAAGTGCACGATTGAGTAGTGTTAAGTATATTCATACTGTGATACAGATTGCCAAAACTTTTCATTATGTATCCTGAAACTCTTTACCCATATTATGTGAATATTATTTACCAACTTTTTAAAACGAAAGCGGTCAACAAAATTAATGTCAAAATCTTAGGTCTTTTGATATGCCTTTTATGCCAATAATGAAAATGTTTGCTTTAATTTTTTAAAAAACTTGATGTAAAGGATAGAAATAATTTATTAGAAATGTCTATGTTTGGCATATTATTACGACAGAGAAAGCAAGTAGTATACATAATAGGGTCCTAGGTTACATAACATAAAGTAGAGCCCAGTGCTCAAAGAATCTTAGATACATAAATGTTCAAGCTAAATTCAGGACACACAGTTTCCTTAAGCTATGCAATAACTAATCTGGTTTTGCAAACTTTTCATTTAACTTGCGGCACACAAACCTAGCTCTTAATTTGTTCTCATTTTACTAGATCTAATACTAATAATGGTTGTACCAAAAATGCTTGCCTTTGATTCTCATGAGTTTTAGATAGTAAAATGGAAATATGGCGCTTTGCAAATAAGTGGTAAAGATCTTCCTTCACGAGTCACTTATAATACAAGGGATATAATATTAAAGTGAATAAAAGCTCTATTCTTTTTTTTTTTTTTTTTGAGACGGAGTCTCGCTCTGTCGCCCAGGCTGGAGTGCAGTGGCCGGATCTCAGCTCACTGCAAGCTCTGCCTCCTGGGTTTATGCCATTCTCCTGCCTCAGCCTCCCGAGTAGCTGGGACTACAGGCGCCCGCCACCTCGCCCGGCTAGTTTTTTTGTATTTTTTTAGTAGAGACGGGGTTTCACCATGTTAGCCAGGATGGTCTCGATCTCCTGACCTCGTGATCCGCCCGTCTCGGCCTCCCAAAGTGCTGGGATTACAGGCTTGAGCCACCGCGCCCGGCCAAAAGCTCTATTCTTTAATTCTCCCAAGTGGTGAACTTCCCCTAGAGTATGAATTAAACATTCTTTACAACTTGCTATCAATTACAATAATAAGTTTCCAAAAAAGCAATATATTTTTCATTTCCTAATATGGGAAAATAACTTTAAAATTTTAACATCATATGAAGAAATATGAAGAATATTTAATGTACTCCTGAATTGCCATAACACAATTTAAAAAAACTAACCTGTTTGAAAATAAACCAAGTTTCAAAATTTCATCTGTTACATCTTCAATGAAACTCAGATACAACAGTTCTTCTTTGCTGTAAAGGGAAGGCAATATACAGCATAAAAATTATTGCTTACTTATTCTGAAAACTAGAAGAAACATTAGTACCTAATTAGAAATATCTATCTCTACCATTACCAGTGTACTTCCATCTCATATTACTAAGGGGAATATTACAAAACAAACACGTCTACCTTTTCAAATTATGCAAGGATAAATATTTATTAAAGATAATGACCTAATAGGGTAAAATTTCAAAGATATCTGCAACATCCATAGCAGTAAAAAATAAGCAGAATTAAACAACACAAAAAGAGACCAACGAATGACAAGGGGCAATCAAATGCAATCCACTGGGAACAAGCATTCTCGAGGAATGTTTTAAATTTCCTCTGGCTCCTGACCAGGTCCAGCAGCAGAGGTGCAAGCCCCTCCGCAAAGCATTTGCAAGAAGGAAAAGGAAAGTTGTCCAGAGAAGCAGGAGCTTCAACTAAGAAGTCCTCTCCTAGCCCTAGGCCAGCATCTTCTCATCTTAAGGTTGAGAAATTCACTAAGCAGAAAAATTTATTTTTTCTCTCAAAACATTTGGAGACAAAAATCTCAAAGGAAAATTTGTGAACATAAATATTGTGGTAATTTTTAACTACTTGAACACACTTCCCTATTATAACTATATTTTAGTAGCTATTATAAGAAAGTTAGGATATTATTGTATGTTTGATTTTAATTAGCTGAAATTAGTGAATTAGCACCAAATGTAAGTAGCAAGTAACTAAATTACTGAATAAGAAAATATAAGGGAAGAGTTAATAAGCAAATCAAATAATAGATCTAAATGTTTAATAAAAAGTTACACTTTCAAACTGATTCACAGGGTCTTGCTTGTTTAAAAACAGCATATTTGAAAATAAGTAAAATTTTATAAATTATTTTCCCTAAAAAAGTAACAATTAAAACAACATTAAAATCTACGAGTAAAATATCTGCAAAGAACTGCTGAGATTAGAAACCTCTGGAAAGAGTATCCTGAACTACCAAAAGTCTGTATTTCTCTAAAACTCTTATTATTTTATTATTTTACTTATAAATAAGAATTATGGATACTAATTATTAAAAAGTATCAGGTATTATTAGCTTAGGGACAAACTTCTACTGGAGATAAAAATGACGTGATTGACAATGGCTCCAGAAAGTTAAGTTATTATTTCTCAAATAAATTTGAGAAAATTATTCAGGTCATTTTCTCAAATTTAGCATGTATTATATGGTTGATATCCCAAAGCTGGTTGTAAGACAGATTAGTGTTCACAGATGAATGGATAAAGAAAATGTATATATACACCATGAAATACTATTCAGCCATAAAAACAAATAAAATCATGTTATTTGTGGCAACATGGATGGAACACGGATGGATGCTGGTGAAATAAGCCAGCAATAGAAAGTTAAACACCGCATGTTCTTACTCATATGTGGAAGCTAAAAACAGTTGATTTCATAGAAGTAGAGAGTAGGACAGAGGATACTGGAGGCTGGGAAGGGTAGAGGGGAGTGAGGGACAAGGTGAGATTTGTTACAAGATAGATACAAAATTATAGCTAGATAGGCGGAGTAAGTTCTAGTGTTATATACCACTATAGGATGACTACTATGGTTAACAATAATACATAGTTTCAAATAGCTAGAAGAAGGATACTTAATGTTTCCAACACAAAGAAATGATAAAACCTTTGAGATGATGGATATACTAATTAAACTGTTTTAATCACTGTACAGTATAAGTATCAAAACATCACTAGGTACTCCACGAATATGTACATTTATTACTTGCCAGTTTTAAAAAAAGAGATTATTGGTCAATCCTGACTTATTTAATAATGGTTTCTATGATTCTTAATTCTTAATTCCACTATGCAAAACGAAGAGGTAAAAAAGCTCTTACTCAGAGTAGATTTTACTAGTTGCAGGGGGCTTCAGGGAATACTGACACACTGCCCTAGAAAGAGGAAGTTAAAGTAGTTGAGCAGAACAATGGTTGGCATACAATAAGTATTCAGTACCACTGTATATTATTAGTACAGACTGAATATCCCTCTTGGAACCTAAGTGTTTCAGATTTTGGATTTTGGAATATTTCCATTATATACTTAGTAGTTGAGCATCTCAATCCAAAACTCTGAAATCCAAAATGTGCAAATGAGCATTTCCTTTGGGTGTCATGTCAGATTTTGGAGTATTGTGACTTAACAGATTTTCAAATGTGGGATGTTCAACCTGTAATTACACGTTTCAGCAATTTTTAAAGCACTCTCATATCCATATCTAATTTAATATTCTAAACAACCCAGTCAGGTATGTTGGCTGTGTATTATTTTTACTATTTACTGATGAGTTCACCAAGTGTCAGAAAGGCTAAGTATAACTTTCCAAGGTTAATGTTAGTAAGCAGCAAAGACAGGTTTTTTAACTACTCTTCTACTTATAAATTCACAATTCTTTTCAAAACTACACTCTGGCATTTCTCTAGTATAAACAATGACAATTTGACTAAGGTTAATGTATAGATAATGCTAGATATAGATACATTACTATGAAAGTATTTTTAAAGCTGGTCATCATGATAAATTTTGTTAATTATGTTACCAATAATTAATTTGAAGCTAAATTTTATTCAGGTATACTCAATTATACTATTTTACTTTACTTCTTTTAGAAAGTATTAGAAAAGATAAATATTCCTTTCCTTAAGTCATTCTTAATATTCAATGAAGACTGGCTCAAGAGCAGTTTATATTAATAAATAATAAGTTATATGTGTTGAAACACCAGAAATTTCAAAGACAGAGAAGTTATCAATGAACTCTCCATGGCCTTAGCAGGTGAGATCTCCCTAGCAAAGGCCTGAGGGAGAAGCCGGAGCCTGCGGGCATTGTGTGTACTTTCCTAGTGATCTGCTACATTAACACCTCATTCTTGCCCTCTTTTTAATCTCTACTCCTTCCTTTCTTCTACCCCCTTCCCCGCCCTGCATTTCATATCCATTCTCTGACACTGGAAATACACTTGACAACTGAAACTATCAAGGCATCTTTTAGGTTTTCTACTACCTGCTAATTAATGTATAATATTCCTTAATTACTCAACATGATGAGTAATTTTTAAAGAGTGCCTCCATTGCAGTGAGCTCAGACCGCACCACTGCACGCCAGCCTGGACAACAGAGAGAGACTCTGTCTCATAAATAAATAAATAAATAAATAGTGTCTTCATATAGCACAGATAGGTCAAGCACTAGCATATATGAATATTCAAAATCACAAATTATGACTTCTCAAATGGTAAAGCTCTTCAGCATTATTTGTGGCATGTAAACTGGTTAGCATCACTGCCAGAGGATTTGTCTTGGGGAAAATTATTTTTTTAATGAATAGTGACGACAAATAATACAAGTTGGTGTGGCTTTTTCCTTTACTAATGAATTAGCAAAATTAACTCATTTAAACTTTTACTAAGCACTAAAATTTGTAAAATTTCCTTGGTAAAACTAAAACTGTTATTGAATTACATCACACCAAAATAGATTACAGCATGCAATTAAATAGTACTTATGCGGCAAACACTATATGTCTGTTATACAAGAAGGCAATTAAAGACAGTTGAAATTATTTCTCCTGTGAACTGTGTACCTTGGCGAGGAATGCTGAAGAGCATCATCCTTAATCTCATCCCATGTTAAGTCATGCCCTTGTAAAGGTAAAGGGGCTATTTTTTCTTTGGCATCATATGTCACACAGTTAGATGCCTGGGGATGCAATAAAAAAAAATCTTCATTTTTGCTTAAAAATACAGTATGAAAGCAGAAATATAACATAAGAAATTTTAAGTGAACAGAGATATCCAACAGATAAAAATTATACAGTATGACAAAGAATATTTTAGAATAATTTTCTATCCATTCAGCATGTTTTCTTAAAGATAAAATGACTTATTTTTTGTATTTTAATGAGTGGCATTTAAATAACATTAAGAAATTGTCATAAATAAACATATAAAGGGAAAAATGAAGCAAATTTTCAACTTTTAAGTAAATTTGAGGGAACAAAGTCTCATTATTCAGAAATTCCAAAAGCTCATCTGCTTTACATGCCAACATGTCAAATATGTAGAAGCAGTGGTAGCGCTGGCAGCATGAACAATAATATTAACAAACAAAAATAATGGCAGCTTACTTTTATAGACTCCTTACTATGCACCACAAACTGTGCCAAGCATTTACTCACATCGTTAGAGTTAATCTTTACCATGACAATTTATGTACAGTGCTTTACAGTTTTAAAGGTGCTGTTAAAATGTGGATCTACTGCAGTTAATACTCCACTGGCTTCTTCAAGTCAAGTACTGATGGCACTGACTATGGAATATGGGGACACACATTTTCTTGCAGGATTGTAAATAAATATTGTTTCATAGTAGTTATCTGCAGAGTTAACTCTTTCCCAAAATTTCAAGGTATTCTATTAAGTCCTAGCCCAGGCTAGGTACTTTGCCTACATCATTTACTCCTCCTAATAATCCTGCAAGTTAAGTACAGTTTTTCTAGATGAGGAAATTCAGCTTTCTAGATGCAGAAATTCAGATGAGGAAATTCATCTCAGAGGATAAGTGATTTGTCCTTGGGCCTTAAGTGGCAGGGCCCTGTGTCAAACAGCATTAATGGCTGAGATGGAAAACGACCACCTTCTACCCATTTTCAGAAGGGAAGGAGTAAGTTGAGTATGATTATATTTTATTCTTCTATCTCTGGATCTGTGTTTGACATTTTAATAGACAAACCATTTTTATAAACAACAGATTTAAGTCAGGACACAAGTGCAAGACTGACACTCCAAAAATAAAACAATTTGTCTCAAAATCAGACTCAAAGTTGCAATATTTTAAAAGAAATGATGCTAAGAATTCAAAATATAAACCCTGTAATAAACAGCTTTATGGTCTAGAAAAAGTAGAGGCAAACATAATAATAGCTACTTATTCTTATAAAATGTATACTTTCCAATCATATAATATGTGGCAATTCTTTACAAAAAAAAAAAAAAGGTATAAAAACTCAACTTCTGCACTACTCTGCTGGCTCCTCTAGTAATCCAGGTCTGCATCTTTGAAAACAATACTTAAGGTATTTTATTGATCCTTCCATCTGTCCAGCCAGCCAACCAATCATCTAGGAAAGATGTTAGTAACAAATGACTTCCCAGATTTGGCAGGATCCACCTGGCCATTCAGAGAGAGCTATAACCATTTGTAAACAGGCAGACCTTCTGTATACTGGCTATATCATGTATGATAAGTGCCACCAACAGATTATTCTTCACAGTCTAAATAGCTGTACATATTCTATTTACAGAAAAATATCTGTAATTCAAATGCAGCAATACTAAAAGATTTCATACTTATTACCTGCTTTATGTTCATTTCTGATTCTGTCACATTTTAGTCTCAGCTGTCCCCAACTCAGATTTAAAGCTGTAATAATTTAAAATAAATAATTGTTAATCCTTCAAAATATAAGCACTGTGGTAACAAGGTTTACTGGCTAGAAAAAATAAACTCAAACATAAAAGAATGAGATCCATCTGTTCTTATAAAATACATAATTTTGAATTATTTGATTTTATTTGATAAAATATCTGCAGACTCATCTGATATTACTGTACCTCTTACCTATATCNTTTACAGAAAAATATCTGTAATTCAAATGCAGCAATACTAAAAGATTTCATACTTATTACCTGCTTTATGTTCATTTCTGATTCTGTCACATTTTTAGTCTCAGCTGTCCCCAACTCAGATTTAAAGCTGTAATAATTTAAAATAAATAATTGTTAATCCTTCAAAATATAAGCACTGTGGTAACAAGGTTTACTGGCTAGAAAAAATAAACTCAAACATAAAAGAATGAGATCCATCTGTTCTTATAAAATACATAATTTTGAATTATTTGATTTTATTTGATAAAATATCTGCAGACTCATCTGATATTACTGTACCTCTTACCTATATCCAAAGAAAAAAATACTAATCTTAAATTGTTTTCACTTTCTAAAACAACTAAAACCTAGTGCCGGTTACATTGTTTATGTAATACTAGAAAAACAATCATAATACAAATCTGCTAAATCTCAAAACTTGACAAGATTTGTTTTTTCTTCAGTCATTTGGCAAACTTTTATTGAACATTCACCTTGTGCCAGGCACTATTGCATTTGAAAACATTATTGAGGCAAATTATACTTAATTTCCAGAAATTATCCCAATTTAAAATTATTCTTGGCAGTTGTTGCTATGAAGACTGGCCTGAATATCTGTAGGGAACGGAGCAGAGGGGTAGATGGATAAAGGGTTAGTTTCTTTCCCTCTATAGCCCATATTTTCGTCACTTTTAACATGAATCAATATGCATATTTACACAAATGCTGTCTGATGACATATTTTAAGAATTCTCTGAAAGTATAATATTTAAAAACATACACAATTCTTGAACCATGCTTGAAACAATAAAATATGTAATTCATACTTATAAGGCACTTGACCAGTTTAATATTTTTTTGCTATTTTTCAGCAATTACTGATAGTTCTAGTGATACACAGAAAAGGAAAAGTCACATTCATCTCATTCCAATCCAAAGGGCACTATCAGATCTTAAGGCTGGCAGCAGCAAACAAGGAATATTAATTCATTAATTTTCATTTAATTTCCTAAAGGATTTACTATTGGTTGTTGATGTGTCATACCTTAATTCAGTCTGGGTTTCAGCTTCTATCCGTTGATCTGTAAAATCCTTTTTTCTTTTGGCAGGTGTATAATAGCGATACTGTGACAGGAAAGATTTTGCTTCTGTTTTTAAAGTGCGGGGAGTGAATGGCAATTGTTTGTTAGAAAAGAGTTCAGCATGTTTATCCAAAAGATCCCCACTGGGTGCTTTCGAAATGACTAACTGAAACCGGTGGGAATTCGGGAATGTGCTTCTTGGCCTTCTGCCATACAGGGTTCCAGAGCCCGGTTTCCGGGGCCCGGAGGCTGCATAATCCACGCTGGACAGGGAGGAACTGGAGTTCTTCTCAGGACCATTTGTGATGACTTTATCGGATTTATGTAGGCTTAGGTGTAGTCTCTCAGAAGAGGGTACTAGTGCCCTTGCAAAGGATGAAAATCCATTCATTTCTTCTTTTAACATGTCATCCTCAATTTGTGGTTCGCCTGAGGGCTAAGAACATTTGACATGACAGTCATCAACTGCATTACAAATTCATGTAACTGGGGATTTTGAGATTATACATTAAAAAAATGACAGCCTCAAGGATTTACAAAATTAACTGATATGTTCCTGAAGATGTTAATATTTTATTTGAAGTTCCAGTCAAGTATTTAAACTAAGATTAAAATTTAATTCCAAATATAAGTAGTAGAGCAATCAATTTTCTTTCTGAAATTAAAAAAAGATGAATAACATACCTATTTTTGGGATCTTAAACTTGCATATTAAGATCTATTGGGAGATCTCAGTTTTATCTGAAAGTTTCCACACAAATTGTGAGCACCAATGCCCTTCTCCACCACTATTAATGGCATCATCCTCACCGTCCTGTCTTGTCACTATTGGAGAGTACAGTGTAAGCCATCCCTCTGTGATGTCAAGCATTTAAAGAAACGAAAAGGAACTTCTCCTCATAATGTATGGAGCCCTGGCTTAGGTAATTGATAATTTAAATATAATTAATAAATATTTATTCCATAAAAATTTCATATGTATTTCTCAACTTCTTTTCATTGGGGTGGGGGTAATACTTTGAAAAGGGAAGCATTTTGACTTGCTCCATTTCTTTTCGGCTTAACTTCAGGAAAACCATTTCTACAGGTTATCTGTAAAGTTTAAAAACACAGATAATATTTTATTCTTTTATAAACTGAAAATGTCTAAGAAGCTTTGCCTATACTTCAACCCTTATGGACACATCTGTATATCCTTTGCAAAACTCTGAGGCACTTTCATTAGGTAGAGGGGAAATTACAAGGAGGTTACAGAAATTGAGGTAAAAATCGCTAGGATTTAGCCAGTTATATCTGTCTTATAACCTCATTGGGAGGAACAACAAGGAGAAGATGGACAAGTTGAGTAAGGAAAAAGCCAAGTGCTTCCTGTATGCAAGGTACTGCTCTTGACATTGAATAGAAGAGGGATAATAAGAACTTTTATCACTGCTACTAATACATATGGTGTGCTATGTGCAAGGTACTGTATTAGTTAATTTTCTTGTATAGCTCATTTAATCCTAACATCAACTTCTGGGTGGTAATACAATTATTACTCTATTTTACAGATAAAAACACTGCTCTGAGGTGCCGAGTCTCACAGATTTGAACAGAGGCAGAGCCCATGTTCTTTGCCACTTTATCATATTGTCTATTTTAAAACTTATTTGAAAATTATATGATTTTAGATTTTTTTTTCAGCATAAAAAATCTTAAACTGATTTTAACTCTTTTTCTGGGAACAAATAAGTCAGCTAACCTAAAGTTCTGATTTATCAAAGCAAAACCTGCAGATAACTGGACATTGTGACTACTACCTAAAATATGTCAAATCACCTTTCCTTTCCAACTGCTTTACAACCTTATTCCAAATACAAGACAAAAATACTCAAAGCAAGTAAGTATGCCGACATTAAATGTTGAGTCACTAGGGTACTATTTGGTAAATGACTTCAAGATGTTAGTTTTTATAAATAGTCCTAAATGATACTCACACTACAGCTTATGTACCAGAAGAGTTTAGCTCCCAAAGAAGAAATTTCTAAATACAGTCTAAAAATATCCTATAGTGCAATTAATTAATAAGCACGGGAATTATTTACACTTAGAAGAACAGCACAAACTGAGATCAGAGGAAGGAGAAAGAAATGCATAAGGCATTATGATTGCCTGTAAAGAAATTTTATCAGTAATGGTTATTTAATAAACAAAATGAAACACCAAAGAAAGTCTTTCTAAAGGGTAGAAGCATATGTTAAGCTATCTCTCTGAAATGGGATGGAAAAATTGCTTCTGAACTTATTGGAAGCATGAAATTTTCTCATTTTGTCTCTTATAATTTCTACCTTGTATCCTATTTTTTCTTTCCTTGGAAACCAGTAGACTACAGTATAAAATCCACTGCACCAATCTGCATCTTGTTTCCTTAGTTATGAATATCAGAAAACTGGGATAAAGATATTTGTGCAGAATATATGTTAACACACTGGCAGACTCCCAAAACATGAATAGCAGATCACTGTAAAGAAGTTCTGAAATCAGAAAAGGGTTCTTCAATTATGTGCAAATGGAGCAGAGTCTGGTGGTACCCTGAACACTCACTTTCTTACGTCATTCTTAGTTTATGAGGTTTGTTGTGCACTGTTTCTGTGATTTCAGGATTTATGTAAAGTAACAGCCATAACTTAGTTTATATACTCATCATACTTTCATGTCAAGAATTTTACAATACAGAACTCAGTCTAAATCAATCTTTTTTAAGGATGTCAGAAGACATAATGTACAATAATTTTCCAATTGTCAGATTTTTAAACAGTTGAAGAGTCAATTCAATTGTAGAACTGGATGGGTATAAATTATTTTAAAATCTAACATTTGTTTGCAAAAAAGTTTCAAATTATATATAAAAGAAACATAACTCTTGATTTTCACTATTTTATATTGTTTTTAAAAAGTTT
>NW_016825936.1:13365-16099 GCF_001698545.2 Rhinopithecus bieti
AATATAATATATAAAATACATTAAAAGATATATTAAAATATATGATTTGTACTTTCAAGAAACCCCATTCTTATCTCAAAATATAATTAGTAATTTATACTCATGCTGAATAATAGAAACAAATTTTAAATTTTCAGTTAAAAAGTACAATCGCTAAAAATGAAAATACACCTGTGAGTCAAACATTGAGGAACAGATTCCCAGATAGCAAAGTATAATACAGAGCAGATAACAGATTTATTCTAAAGGAAGCAGCTCTATTCCTAGTCCTTTTATCTACATAATAGTCCTGTGTCTCTCAGTCATATTCACTGCTTCCCCGATGACTCCCAAATCTATTTTCAGCCCAGACCTCTTTGCTGACACAGATACTTATTTCCAAGTGTCTATTAAATATACTAGATGTTCTAAAAGCACCTCAAATCAAACACAGCCAAACAATAAACTCCTGTCTTTTATTACCTCCAGCCCTAAAGAAAACCTGCACTTCATCCCATTATATTTCTGTGAATGATGTGCTCTTCACATCATCCACTCAGTCACCAAGTCCTGGAGATTCTACTTTCTTTTTTTTTTTTTTTTTTTTTTTTTTGAGACGGAGTCTCGCTCTGTCACCCAGGCTGGAGTGTAGTGGCACGATTTTGGCTCACTGCGACCCCGCCTCCTGGGTTCAAGCGATTCTTCTGCCTCAGCCTCCAGAATAGCTAGGAGTACGGTGCACGCCACCACGCCTAGTTACTTTTTGTATTTTTAGTAGAGACAGGGTTTCACCATATTGGCCAGGCTGGTCTCAAACTCCTGACCTCGGGATCCGCCTGCCTCGGCCTCCCAAAGTGCTGGGATTACAGGGGTGAACTACCGTGCCCGGCTGAGATTCTACTTTCTAATGATCTCTTAAATGTATTCCATATGCTCTCTCTGCTGTCTTAGAATCATGTCTTAATTACTGCTTCCCCGATTACTGCAACTGTCTTATAAGTGTCCTCCCTGTTGTCAGTGTAGTCTGTATAGTGTCAGTATGATGACAAAACTTCCCAACTAAAAACTGGTCTATGGCTCCCAGCATTTCTCAAGGAAAGAAATCCAGACTCATTATTATGGCATTGGTATTTGGTAAGCAGAGCAGTCAGTCTGGCTTTTGCCCAATAGTCCATAGTTTTGTTTTAAACCACATCATGGGTGCTGGGGCAGAAAACAAAGCTCTAAGAGATCATGCTTGAGAATCTGGGATTCTCTCAATGGCTACTCCTCAACTAGACGACTTGCAAGGAAACTTCCGGGACCTCCTGAACCCTGGCACTGAGTTGAAGGAGACTGCTGGCCTTCTAATACCAATTCTAACAAACTCAAAAGGAAACAGTGGGGAAATCTAAACGTTAGATATTTGTTACTAAAGAACTGTTATTAATTAATTTTTTTTTTTTTTTTTTTTTGAGACGGAGTCTCACTCTGTCACCAGGCTGGAGTGCAGTGGTATAAATTCGGCTCACAGTAACCTCCGCCTCCTAGGTTCGATTCCCTTGCCTCAGTCTTCCAAGTAGCTGGGACTATAAGTGCACACCCCCACTCCTGGCTAATTTTTTTTGTTTTGTATTTTAGTAGAGATGGGGTTTCACCATGTTGGCCAGGATGGTCTTGATCTCCTGACCTCGTGATCCGTCCACCTCGGACTCTCAAAGTGCTGGGATTACAGGCGTCAGCCACAGCGCCCAGCCTGTTATTATGTTTTAAAGCATAATAGTATTGTTGTGGTGTTAAAAGTCTATCTTTTAGATACATACTCAAATATTTATGGATAAAATTATATGGTGTCTGGGGTTTGCATCAAAACAACCTAGGAGAGTGAGTGGATATATAGGTGAAATAACACGGGTTCTGAGCTGATGATCGCTACAGCGTAGGTGATGGGAACATATGGGCTTATTATAGTATATTTTTGTAGATGCTAAGGTTTTCAAAATTTGAAAGTTCAAAAAATGAAACCACACATAAAAAGAAAACAAACTTACTGTTTCAGCTGAGAGACAGAGATGGAAAGAACACAGCTCTCACCATTACAAGAAGAAAAAAGCTGAACAATCTGCACATTAATGATTTTTCTTGAACTAATGAGAAAACTGAGGACACAGAGCAAACAACTAACCTGAAATCTGGAGAGAGATAAGTATCTGAGCACTTGCTTACTTGGGAAAGATGCCATGGAATGCCATATAAATTGATAAGATTATGCTATAAATATTTGTTAATTTCCTAAAGACTGAGTGTGGACTAGTGATGTGCTCAGGTCTGTGCTGGACCTGAGGGCCTGGGGAGTTGGTACTTCTCGCAGGCTTTTCCTCATCTACCACAACATATAGGGAAGAGCAGAGAGAATCCCTTTCCTACCTTGGTGTGGCTTGGGGAGAGAAACAGCAGTCACTGCAGAAAATCTTCCTAGACTTATTTTCCCATTCTCTTTTAAGGAACAAAAACCTTAATCTGCAGGGGGAAAATCCCTTCACTTTTGCCACAAAACAGAATCACAGAAGTGACATCTTATCATCTTTGCCATATTCTACTGAGTTACGGGTCCTACCTGCACTGAAGAGGAGGGGATTGCTTAAGGGTGTGGGTCACTGTGGGGGTGTCGTCTTCGAATTTTGTCTACCACATTGAGTCAAATAGAAAGTATGAAATAAGAAGGCAGATTCCCTGATTTTTTGGAGGGTTTTTTGTGTCTCTATCTCCTTCAGTT
>NW_016825936.1:17729-29424 GCF_001698545.2 Rhinopithecus bieti
AAGAAAATGTGGCACATATACACCATGGAATACTATGCAGCCATAAAAAAGGATGAGTTTGTGTCCTTTGTAGGGACATGGATGCAGCTGGAAACCATCATTCTTAGCAAACTATCGCAAGAACAGAGAACCAAACACCACATGTTCTCACTCATAGGTGGGAACCGAACAGTGAGATCACTTGGACTTGGGAACGGGAACATCACACACCGGGGCCTATTATGGGCAGGTGGGGGGAGGGATTGCATTGGGAGTTAAAACTGATGTAAATGACGAGTTGATGGGTGCTGACGAGTTGATGGGTGCAGCACACCAACATGGCACAAGTATACATATGTAACAAACCTGCACGTTATGCACATGTACCCTAGAACTTAAAGTATAATAATAAAAAAAAAAATGCTTACACTAGCAAAGAAGTAAGGCTGAGAATTAGTAACCTAAATAAAATTAGAGATAGTACAGCAAAGTAAACCCAGAGAAAGTCAAAGAGGGAAATAAAGAAAAAGGCAGATATTAACAAAACAGAAAACAAATACAATAGAAAAGATTAACACAATAAAAAATTGTCCTTTAAAAAAATTGACTCAATCTCTGATGAGAATGACGAAGAAGAATGAAGGTACAAATAAACTACCTTAGGAATAACAAGAGGAAATAATACATATTCAGGAGAGATTAAGAGACTAGTATGAACAATTCTCTGCCAAAAATTTACATAAAATGAACAACTTCCTACATAAATCTAACACTGAATTTATTCTATAATGACCTAAAAAATGAATCAGTAGTCAAAAATTTTCTCATTAAAAAAACACTTTAGGCCCAGACAATTTTAATGTTGAGTTCCATCGAATTTAAGGAACAAATAAACCCAAATGTACACAAGCTAGTCTAGAGTACAGAAAAAGAAACAGTGCCCAGTATATTTTATGAGGTTAGCATAACCAGACACAAGGAGTAGAAAAAATGAAAATGACAGGCCAGTATCAATAACGGATAGATGCCAAATTTCTAAACAAAATGTTAGTAACTAAATCTAGCAATGAATAAAAAAGGTAATGTACCAGGACAACAGGAATGCAAAGTTGGTTTAACATTGAAGTCAATTGTTGTAATTCATTACACTAACAGATTAAAAGAGGCTCAGCACAGTGCCTCATGCTTGTAATCCCAGCACTTTTTGGGAGGCCAAGGTGGGTGAATCACTGGAGGTCAGGAGTTTGAGACCAACCTGGCCAACATGGTGAGACCCTATCTCTACTAAAAATAAAAACATTAGCTGGAAGTCGTGGTGGGTGCCTGTAATTCCAGCTACTCAGGAGGCTGAAGCAGGAGAATTGTTTCAACCCAGGAAGTGGAGGTTGTAGTGAGCCAAGATTATGCTACTGCACTCCAGCCTGGGTAACAGAATGAGACTGTATCAGAAAACAAACAAACAAACAAAACAAAACAAAAAAACCACAGATTAAAAAGAGAAAAATTATATCATAATATCATCATTCCAAGAGATGCAAAAAAGCATCTCATAAAATTAATATCCATTCAGCAGAAAGGGGAAAAAAAAACTTCACAAACTAGGAATAGAACTTACTTAACCAGATGTTTGAAGGTATCACAAAAAACCTGTAACTGGAGTCTGCAAACTATAACCTTCAGGCCAAATCTGACCCAGTGTCTTCAGTTAATAAAGTTTCAGCAGAACACAGTTATGCCCATTTATTTATGTACTGTCTATGTCCGCCTTCCAATGGCAGAGTAGTTGTGACAGAAACTGTATGGCCTGAAAAGCCTTTTAAAATATTAACTATCTGGATCGTCACAGGAAAAATTTGCTGACCCTAAACTATAGTAAACAAAGTCAGATTGTACCACTAATGAAGTACCATAGAAACATTTGCTTTGAAAAAATAAAATACTATCTTACCTTTTGTAAGGTGTTAAAAGTGACTTGGAATTATTTTAGAATTGGCTCGCATGGCAGTTTTAGTTAATTTGAACTCTTTTCACATCGTGCTAATTCCTTTTGAGTTTCTCTCTTCGTTGTTGGTCTGCATCTAAAAGGGAAAACAAATCTTTCAAAATATGGAACAAAATAGAAAATTGTTTTTTTGGTCTTGTTCGAGTAATAAATGGAACATTTTCTTGTTAAAATGTTATGATATGCAAATAAAATCCATATACTTTCCTATATAAAGAGTTACACATTTTAAAATTATTTATTTCACATGTGCCTCTAGATATTAACTAACACATTTAATTTATAGAAATTCTAAATGGATTAACTATTTAAATAACACAAACAACGTAGTGAGATTTGTGTAGTTACCAAAAGAGAAAAAAAAAAAAAGAATGCCAACAAGATATGACAAACTGGCCAAGCCTAAGGGCATAAGAAAGCAATTCTTAGCAGTTATTCACAAAGATATGAACGTTACAAATGCTTAACCATGTTATTTGTGACTATGTAATCACCAAAGACATAAGTTTGTACGAGTCTACAGACTTATTCTCCAAATGAAATATTATTAATACCATCATATTCCATTAAAGTATTAAATTTATATGACTTCAAAAGGTGGCGTTACATTTTAAAAACATTAGTGTGATCAGGGCAACTGACTTCTATTTCTCTTAACTGCTATTCATTTGGAAATACAAACAAAAAAGTGCTTTCACACTTTAGTGTGCTTTATGTCAGGCACTGACTAGTTATCAAAGACTAATCATTATACAAAGATTAAAAATAATGAAATGAAAGCTAGCCAAATTTCAGAATTAAGTAGAAGGTTGACTATCAGTAAAACGACTTGTCTTTTCATACAAAATTAAAAATCTATTGGAATTGATTCCAATTTAGTGGACAAGATAGTATCAAGTCTAAAATCACTTTTATTTGAATCAGAATTTATAAAATGTCTACAAGCTTAAAAAACTAAGGTAATTTATATGTACATATAGCTTTAGCTATAATTGTTAAACAAGATTATAAGCATGTTAAAGTAAATAGGTCTATTTGTCATTTAAAATGACTGAAATATTACTTTAAGGCTATTCTATCCTCGAATACTTGCTTAATGAATGTATTAGCTAAATTACAGCAAATGATAATGCTTGTGGAGTGAATTAAATACCTTCTCAGTTGGATCTGTTATCTTACTCATAGGTAAAATAGGTGAGTAAAAAAAGAAAAGAGTCCTCAGACACTAACATTAGAAAAATGTTCTTTTGTATTGTCAAGTCTACCTATTCATTTATAAGTAAAACTTTCTCACACCATCTATAAAAATCAACTCCAAATGAATCACATTCCTAATTTAAGAGCTGAAACTATAAAATTCTTAAATTAGACAATCAAAATTAAAAATGCTGGCTGGGCCCAGTGGCTCATGCCTGTAATCCCAGCACTTTGGGAGGCTGAGGTGGGCAGATCACTTGAGGTCAGGAGTTCAAAACCAACCTGGCCAACACGGTAAAACCTCCTCTCTACTGAAAAAAGAAAAAAAATACCAAAATTAGCCGGACATGATAGTGTGCACCTCCAGTCCCAGCTACTTAGGAGGCTGAGGCAGGAGAATTGCTTGAATCCAGGAGGTGGAGGTTTCAGTGAACTGAGATCGAGCCACTACACTCCAGCCTGGGTGAGAAGAGTGAGATTCTGTCTCAAAAGAAAAAAAATTAAAAACATTTACACTTTTTCAAAAGCCACACGTGAGAAAAAAGCAAGTCACATATGGGGAAAATATATTTTCAAATCATGTATCTAATAAAGAACTTGTATTTAGAATACAAAAATAACTTACAAACCAATAATAATAAGAAAACCCAATTTAAAAATAGGCAAAAGATTTAAATAGGTATTTCACCAAAGATATATAAATGGCCCATATGCACACAAAAGAAAATGCTCTACATCATTAGTTATGAAAGAAATACAAATTAAAACCACAATGAGATACCACTTCAATCTCACTATAATAGCTATAGTTAAAGAGGGTCAATAATAAGTGTTAGCAAGGATATACAGAAACTGAAACCCTAATATATTGGAGGTAGAATGCAAATTGGTACAGCCACTTTAGAAAAGTTTGACAGTTTCTTAAAAAGTTAAACATAATATTACAATATGACCCAGCAATTCCACTCCCAGGTATATGCCCAAGAGAAATGAAAACATGTCCACACAAAAGACTTGTATATGGATGTGTGTAACAGCACTATTCATAATCGCCAGAAAAATACAAGCAATACAAATGTTCATCAATTGATTGACAGACAAAATATGGCATTATTCATGTAACAATTCTATTTTGCAATGAAAAGAAATGAAGTACTGATACAGGCTACAACATGGACAAATCTCTGAAAACCATTATGCAAAATGAAAAGACTAATGCAAAAGGCCATATAAATAATTCCATTTATGTGAAAGGTTCAGAAAAGGCAGATCTGTAGAGAAACAAAGTAGGATACAACTAATATGGTTGTATAGATGCAGCTGGGAAATGCCTCTCCCACCAAGATGAACTAAAATATTGAGTAAACCATCCCACTGAACAGAACTTTTGAAAGGAAATGCTGCAAATTGATAGAGAGTTGACACAGAGATCACAGTGAAGAGGGAGGAAGCTGGGAAACCTGCACACAGTCGCTGAGAGCCAGAACTAGCTCCTGGTTCTAAGGAAGGGGTAAGTAAAGGAACTCTGGGATCCTAGCTACAAGAGATCCCACGACCCCCATAGTCATCTGAATTGGAGGGGGAACTGTCTGGAGATCAGCAGAGGCAGTGCTCGAACCCGAACGGAGCCCAGGATTCCTGACGCACAGTGCAGTTGTGGCAAAAGGCGACCATAGGCACCCATCCACCAATGCCCTCTATTTTGCTCTGAGTGACTATAGCTCCTGCTGTCTGCCAGACCAAGAGAAAGCAAAGGTTGCCTTTCCTGGGAGACTGGGTCCATCTGAACTACATGCCCCCATTGCTTACTAGCCCTTCCCACGACCACTGCCTGGTTGCTGCCACAACAGGGTGCCCATAGCACAGCCTTCACTGCCCTACGTGATTGTTTTACTGGTGGTCTGGGAACAGGTTAGCTCCCCTGCACAGCTGTTGCTTCACCCTGAGGGGCTAGAGAACAAAATCATGGGCTGGCCCAGTCCCAATTCCCCAGGATTCAACTATACCACCCAGGGGTATAAAGCTGAGATCTGTGACCTGAGCTTGAGCAGAGCCGGAGCCCTCATGCTTAGAACACTGAGAAAAACATGGCGCAGGTTCATCATGTGATGGCATGGGAGTTGGGCATCCCCCACTCCAGAAGATGGATCTGGCAAGGGTGTGGTCTGTTAGCCAGCTACAGCCTCTTCCTCAGGGAGTCCTATGGTAGAGAACAACTGGAACAGCCCAATGATCTGGGTGCAGAAGTCTTGGGACAAGCCTAGCTGGTCAGGCTTGCTCCTCCTAGGGCAGATGCTGGAATGCTGGAAAGAGACCCACCAGGTCAAGGGACCATGAGCTAGGCAGGCCCCACAGCCAACTGCTGGGCTAAAAAGCTCAAGCTGTGTGTGCCACACAAGCTGCATATCTGTGGTACCACTGCTATGCCTGGGGATCCCCCACCTTTGACCCACTCCATCACAAAACCACAACAGACAAATCCCCAAACACACTCTGACTCTGCCGAACTCAGAGGACCAATGAGTGTGCAGAAAGTTGTGGGTCCCCTGGTGACCTAACCTTCAGCTTGAACTGCCCCTAAGTGAGGAGGGAGTGCAGCTCGCCAAAGCCCCTGCTGGGGCTAATGAAATGCAGGTATGGCTCCAGTAATTGTAGGGGGCTCCACCAAGGCCTGAGAACAGACCTGGTGAGGGAGTCATCTTTCACTGCCCATCTTCCCTCTCCAGAACACTGCTGCTTACACACTGAAATGCAAACAGGTACATGGCTGAGAGACTATGTGTTGGTCCTTACTTTTAAGTACCATCTACTGGATCACAGCCTGAATTACAACACCAAACAAAAATAAATTTCTTCAACACATAATGCCTGTGAAACCCAATGCAGGAAACTAAGGAACCCATACAGAGCCTTAGCTTTCTGAAATCACCCAGAAATGAAGCCAATCAACTACACACTACATACATCACAGTCAAACTCTCAAGGGAAAAAAAAGAATATAGAAACAAAAAGCCCTAACCAAATGAGAGTGAATTCAATAAAAAGAAAGAAAAGAAAGAAATACCAGCCCCCTCAGATGAGAAGGTATTAGCCCAAGAACTCCAGCAATTCAAAAATCAAAAGTCAAGAGTGTTTCCTTACCTCCAAAAGATCACACTGGTTCTCCAGCAGTGAATCCTAGCCAGATTGAAATGTCTGAAATAACAGACATAATTTCAGAATCTAGATGGTAAGGAAGCTCAACAAGATCCAAAAGAAAATTGAAATCCAATCCAAGGAAGCAAGAAAAATGATCCAAGAAATGAAAGACAACATAGCCATATTAAGAAAGAACCAAAATGAATTTCTGGAATTGAAAAATTCACTACAGAAATTTCACACTACAATTGAAAGCCTTATTAACAGACTAGACCAAGCTGATGAAGGAATTTCAGAGTGTGAAGACCAGTCCTTTGAATCAACTCACTCAGAAATTTAAAAAAAAAAAGAATTTAAAAAATGAAGAAAGGCTCTAAAAAATACAGACCAAACCTATGACTCACTGACATGCCTGAGAGAGGAGAGAATAAGCAACTTGGAAAACATATTAGAGGATATAATCCATGAAAATTTCCCCAATCTTGTTAGAGATGTCAACATACAAATTCAAGAAATTCAGAGAACCCTTGTGAAATACTAAATGACCATCCCCAAGACACAGAGTCACCAGACTTTCTAAGGTTAACGTGAAAAAAAAATCTTAAAGACAGCTAGAGAAAAAGGAACACCAATAACAGGCTAACAATGGACTCAGCAGAAATGTTACAAGCCAGAATAATTTGGTGACCTATTTCTAACCTTCTTAAAGAAAAAAAAATGCCAGCCCCAAATTTTATATTCTGACAAACTAAGCTTCCAAAACAAAGAAGAAAGTCTTTCCTGACAAGCAAAAGCTAAAGGAATCTGGTATACCTAGACCTAGCGTGTTAGGCTGTTCTTGAATTGCTATTAGAAATACCCAAGACTGGGTAATTTATAAGGAAAGAGGTTTAATTGGCTCATTATTCTGCAGGCTGTACAGGCAGCATAATGCCAGCATCTGCTTCAGAGGAGGCCACATGAAGCTTCTGCTCGTGGCGGAAGGCAAAAAGGGAATGTGCATTTCATATGGCAAGAATGAGAGGGGAAGGCAGTAGGGGCATACACTTTTAAACAACCAGATCTTGCAAGAACCCACTCACTATCATAAGGACAGCATCAAGGGGGTGGTGCTAAACCATTCATGAGAAATCCACAGACATGATCCAATCACCTCCCAATAGGGGCCAATCCCAACACTAGGAGTTACATTTCAATGTGACATTTGGGTGGGGACAAATACCCAAACTACATCACCGAACCTACAAGAAATGCTCAAGGAAGTTCTAAACATGCACACATAAGAATGATACTTACTACCATAAAAGAACACATAAATACAGAGGTTCACAGATCCTATAAAGCAATTACACAATCAAGACTACAAAGCAACCAGCAAACACCACCATGACAGGTTCAAACCTCACACATCAATAGTAACCTTGAATGTAAGTGGTCTAAATGTACCCATTTAAAAGGCACAAGGTGGCAAGAACCACTTTCTATTTATTTTTATTTATTTAAAAAATAAAATAATTTTTTATTTAAAAAAGAAAAAAACAAGACCCAACCTTCTATTATCTTCAAGAGGCCCATCACACATGTAATGACACCTACAGGCTTGAAGTAAAGTGATGAAGAAAACCTATCATGCAAACAGTAAATAGAAGAGCAGGGGTTGCTATTCTTGTATCAGATAAAACAGACTTTAAACCAACAGCAATAAGGACAAATATGGGCATTACACAATGAGGAAGAGTTCAATTCAACAAGACTTACCTATGCTAGATATATTTGCACCCAACACTGGAGCACCCAGATTCATACAACAAGTACTTCTAGACCTATGAAAAGATTTAGACAGCCACACATTAATAGTGGGGGACTTCAACATCCCACTAGCAGTGTTAGATAGACCCTCAAGGCAGAAAACTGACAAAGAAATTCTGGATTTAAATTTGACACTTGACCAATTGGACCTAATAGATATCTACAGAAGAATACTCCACCCAACAACCACAGAATAAACATTCTTCTCATCTGCATGTGGAACATACTCTAAGATCAACCACATGCTTGACGATAAAGCAAGTTTCAATAAATTTTTAAAAACTGAAACAACGCCAAGCATATTTTTGGATCCCAGTGGAAAAAAAGGTAGAAATCAATACCAAGAGGATTCCTCAAAACCACATAATTTTACATGGAAATTAAACCAACTTGCTCCTGAATGACTTTTGGGTAAACAACACAAGGTGAAATTTAAAGCAAAACAAAACAAAATAAAAAACTCCTCGAAATAAATAAAAACAGAAACACAACATACCAAAATTCCTGAGATGCAGCAAAAGCAGTGTTAAGAGGCAAGTTTACAGTGCTAAATGCCTACATCAAGAAGATAGAAAGATCTCAAGTTAACAATCTAACATTGCAACTAGAGGAAGCAGAATAACAAGAACTAATTCCAAAGCTAGTAGTAGAAAAGAATTATCTAAAAGCAGAAATACTTGAAATTGAGATTCCAAAATCCATATAAATGTTCAATGAAACGAAAAGTTGGTTTTTTGAAAGGATAAACAAGATCAATAGACTGTTAGTGAGATTAACAAAGAAAAAATAGAAAATCCAAATAAGCACAACCAGATATGACAAAGGCAATGTTACAACAGATCCTACAGAAATAAAAAAGATCCTTAGAGACTATTAAGAACACTTCTACGCATGGAAACTAGGAAATTTAGAGGAAATGGATAAATTTCTGGAAACATACAATTTCCCAATATTGAATCAGGAAGAAATTGAAACCCTGAAGAGACCAATACTGAGTTCCAAAATCGAACCAGTAATTAAAAAAAACCTACCAACCATAAAAAGCCTTGGACCAGATAGATTCACAGCCAAATTCTACCAGATATACCAATAGCTGGTATTAGTCCTACTGAAACTATTCCAAAAAATTGAGGAAGGACTCTTCCCTAACTCATTCTATGAAACCCAATCTATGAAACCGGCATAATGATAACACCAAAATCTGGCAAAGACACATCAAAACCAAAAGCTATAGACCAATATCCCTGATGAACATAGACACAAAAATGCTCAACAAATAGTAGCAAACCAAATCCAATAGCACATCAAAAAGTTAATAAACCACAATCAAGTAGGCTTCATTCCCGGAATGAAAGGCTGGTTCAACATATGCAAATCAATAAATGTGATTCACCATATAAACAGAATTAAAACAAAACCTTATGATCATCTCAACAGATGTAGCAAAACCTTTAAAAAAAAAATCTAGCAATCCTTCATGATTTAAAAAAAAAAAAAAACCCAACAAATTAGACATCGAAAGAACATACCTCAAAATAATAAGAGCCATCTATGACAAGCCCACAGCCAACATCATACTGAATGGGCAAAAGCTGGAAGCATTCCTCTTTTGAACTGGAACAGCATAAGGATGTCCACTATCACCACTCTTATTCAACATACTACTGGAGTCCTAGCCAGAGCAATTAGGCAAGAGAAAGAAATAAAATGCATCCAAATTGGAAAAGTAGTAGTCAAATTATCTCTTTCCTGATATGAATCTATAAATAGAAAACCCTAAAGATGCTGCCAAAAGGCTTCTTGAACTAATAAACAATTCCAGTAAAGTTTTAGGATACCAAATCAATGTGCAAAAATCAGTAGCATTTCTATACACCAATGACATTCAAGCTGAGAGCCAAATGAAGAACACAATCTCATTTACAATAGCTACACACACACACAAAATAAAATACCTAGGAAAATATCTAAGGAGGTGAAAGATATCTAAAAGAACTACAAAATACTGCTGAAAGAAATCAGAGGTGACACACACAAATGGAAAAACATTCCATGTTCATGGATTGGAAGAGTCAATATCATTAAAATGTCCATACTGCCTAAAGCAATCTAGAGATTCAATACTATTCCTATCAAACTACTAACATCATTTTTCACAGAAATTGAAAATACTATTCTTTTTTTTTTTTTTGAGACGGAGTCTGGCGCTCTGTCACCCAGGCTGGAGTGCAGTGGCCCGATCTCAGCTCACTGCAAGCTCCGCCTCCCAGGTTTACGCCATTCTCCTGCCTCAGCCTCCCGCGTAGCTGGGACTACAGGCGCCCGCCACCTCGCCCGGCTAGTGTTTTGTATTTTTTAGTAGAGACGGGGTTTCACCATGTTAGCCAGGATGGTCTAGATCTCCTGACCTCGTGATCCGCCCGTCTCGGCCTCCCAAAGTGCTGGGATTACAGGCTTGAGCCACCACACCCGGCCGAAAATACTATTCTAAAATTTATATGGAACCAAAAAAGAGCAGTCCTAAGCAAAAAGAACAAAACTGGAGGCATCACATTATCCGACTTCAAACTATACTAGAAGGCTACAGTAACCAAAACAGCATGGTACTGGTATAAAAACAGATACATAGACCAATGGAACAGACAGAGAACTCAGAAATAAAGCTGCACACATAACTGATCTTCAACAAAGTCTACAAAAATAAGCAATGGAGAAAAGACTCCTTATTCAATAAATGGTGCCAGGATAGGTTGCTAAATCATATTCTGAAGAATGAAACTAGACCCCTACCTATCACCATATATTAAAATTAACTCAAGATGGATTAAAGATTTAAATGTAAGACCTAAAACTATAAAAGTCCTATAAGAAAACCTAGGATATACTCTGCTGGACATTGGCCTTAGGAAAGAATCTGTGACCAAGTCCTCAAAAGCAATTGCAACAAAAACAAAAATTGACAAGTGAGACCTAATTAAATTAAAGAGCTTGTGCAAGGCAAAAGAAACTATCAACATAGTAAACAGACAACCAACAGAATGGGGGAATATATTTGTAAACTATGCATCTGACAAAAAACTAATATCAAGAATTGTGATGGCTAATACTGAATGTCAACTTGATTGGATTGAAGGATGCAAAGCATTGATACTGGGTGTATCTGTGAGGGTGTTGCCAAAGGATATTAACATTTGAGTCAGTGGGCTGGGGAAGGTAGACCCACCCTTAATCTGGGTGGGCACCATCTAATCAGCTGACATTGAATATAAAGCAGGCAGAAAAATGTAACGGACTGAGGCTGACCTAGCCTCCCAGCCTACATCTTCCTCCTATCCTGGAGTCTTCCTGCCCTCGAACATCGGACTCCAAATTCTTCAGTTTTGGAACTTGGACTAGCTCTCCTTGCTCCTCAGCCTGCAGAACGCCTATTATGGGACCTTGTGATCATGTAAGTTAATACTTAATAAACTCCCCTTTATATATATATATGTATTCCATTAGTTCTGTCCCTCTAGAGAACCCTAATACAAGAATCTATGAAGAACTAAAAAAAAAAAAAAAAAAAAAAAA
>NW_016825936.1:29490-33017 GCF_001698545.2 Rhinopithecus bieti
CCCAGCCTACATCTTCCTCCTATCCTGGAGTCTTCCTGCCCTCGAACATCGGACTCCAAATTCTTCAGTTTTGGAACTTGGACTAGCTCTCCTTGCTCCTCAGCCTGCAGAACGCCTATTATGGGACCTTGTGATCATGTAAGTTAATACTTAATAAACTCCCCTTTATATATATATATGTATTCCATTAGTTCTGTCCCTCTAGAGAACCCTAATACAAGAATCTATGAAGAACTAAAAAAAAAAAAAAAAAAAAAAAAAAAAAAAAAAAAAAAAAAAAACCCCATTAAAAAAAAAAAAAAAAAAAAAAAAAATCAAGAAGAAACACAAATAACCCCATTAAAAAGTGAGAAAAGGACATAGATACTTATCAAAAGAAGACATACAAGCAGCCAACACATAAAAAAGTACTCAATATCACTAATCATCAGAGAAATGCAAATCAAAATCACAATGAGATACTATTTCCTACCAGCCAGAATGGCTACTATTAAGAAGTCAAAAAATAATAGATGTTGGCAAGGCTGCGGGGAAAAAGGAATTACACACTGTTGTTGGGAATGTGAGTTCAGTGACTGCAGAAAGCAGTTTGAAGACTTCTCAAAGAACTAAAAATAGACCTACCATTCAGCCCAGCAATCCCACTACTGTGTATAAACCCAAAGAAAAATAAATAATTCCACCAAAAAGACACATGCCCTCATATCCACCACAGCACTATCCACATTAGCAAAGATATGGAATCAACCTGGGTGCCCATTAATGGTGAACTGGATAAAGAAAATGTGGTACATATACAGGATGAAATACTACATACCCATGAAAAAGAACAAATCATGTCCTTTGCAGCAACATGGATGTTGCTGGAGGCCATTATTCTAAGTGAATTAACACAGAAACAGAAAACCAAATACTGTATGTTCTCACTTATAAGTGGGAGCTAAACATTGGGTACGCATGAATATAAAGGTGGGAACAACAGACATTAGAGACTAGAAGAAGGGGGAGGGAGAGGAGGTGTGGGCTGAAAAAGTATTGGGTACTATACTCACTACTTGGGTGATGGGTTCATTTGTATCTCAAACCTCAGCATCACATAACGTATCTTTGTAACAAACCTGTAGCCCCTTAATCTAAAGTTAAAAGTAAGAAAAGACGAAGAGAATAGGGATAGTAGCAGAAAGAGAAGAAAAACAGAAGGCTGTTGTCTAAAGTGTCAGCACCGTTTGTCATAATTCTTCTGCCAGAATGCTTTCTCCTTGATCAAAGCACCTGTTCAGGATGAAGTGAAGGGAAATGGGAGTTAATGGAATATTATAAGAATTGTTTAATGACTTTACTGCTGGAAAAAATGTTAACAATTATTTGGAGTACACCACTGTTATATATGAATTTCTCTGCAAGTATGGTAGGATAAAGAATACCTGGAAGAAATATAGGATGGCTGGCAAGATGGCCAAATAGGAAGAGCTCTGGTATGCAGCTCCCAGCGAGATCAATGCAGAAGGCAGGTGATTTCTGCATTTCCAACTGAGGTACGCAGCTCATCTCATTGGGACTGGTTAGACAGTGGGTGCAGCCCACAGAGGGCGAGCTGAAGCAGGGTGTGGCACTGCCTCAGCTAGGAAGCGCAAGGGGTCGGGAAACTCCCTCCCCTAGCCAAGGGAAGCCATGAGGGACTTTCCTGTGAGGAAGGGCGCACTCCGGCCCAGATACTATCCTTTACCCATGGTCTTCGCAACCCGTGGACCAGGAGATTCCCTCAGATGCCTATGCCACCAAGGCCCTGGGTTTCAAGCACAAAACTGGGTGGCCATTTGGGCAGACACTGAGCTAGCTGCAGTTTTCTTTCATACCCTAGTGGCGACTGGAATGCCAGTGAGATAGAACCATTCACTCCCTAGGAAAAGGGGCTGAGGCCAGGGAGGCAAATGGTCTAGCTCAGCGGATCCCACCCCATGGAACCCAGCTAGCTAAGCTCCACTGGCTTGAAATTCTCCCTGCCAGCACAGCAGTCTGAAGACGACCTGGGATGCTAGAGCTTGGTGGATGGAGGGGCGTCCACCCTTACTGAGGCTGGAGTAGGCGGTTTTTCCCTCATGGTGTAAACAAAGCCGCCAGGAAGTTCAGACTGGGCGGAGCCCACCGCAGCTCTGCAAGGCTGCTGTAGCCAGACTGCCTCTCTAGAATCCTCCTCTCTTGGCAGGGCATATCTGAAAGAAAGGAAGCAGCCTCAGTCAGGGGCTTATAGATAAAACTCTCATCTCCCTGGGACAGAGCACCTGGGGGAAGGGGCGGCTGTGGGTGCAGCTTTAGCCAACTTAAATATTCCTGCCTGCCAGCTCTGAAGAGAACAGCAGCTCTCCCAGCACAGCGCTTGAGCTCTAAGAGACAGACTGCCTCCTCAAGTGGGTCCCTGACCCCCATGCCTCCTGATGGAGAGACACCTCCCAGCAGAAGTCGACAGATATCTCATACAGGAGAGCTCCGGCTGGCATCTGGTGGGTACTCCTCTGGGATGAAGTTTCCAGAGGGAAAAACAGGCAGCAATCTTTGCTGTTCTGCAGCCTCCACTGGTGATACCTAGGCAAACAGGATCTGGAGTGGACCTCCAGCAAACTCCAGCAGACCTACAGCAGAGAAGCCTGACTGTTAGAAGGAAAACTAACAAACAGAAAGAAATAGCATCAACATCAACAAAAAGGACGTACACACAAAGACCCCATCCAAAGATCACCAATAGCAAAGACCAAAGGTAGATAAATCCACAAAGATGAGGAAAAACCAGTGCAACAAGGCTGAAAATTCCAAAAACCAGAATGCCTCTTCTCCTCCAAAGGATCACAACTTCTCGCCAGCAAGGGAACAAAATTGGACAGAGAATGAGTTTGATGAATTGACAGAAGTAAGCTCCAGAAGGTGGGTAATAACAAACTCTTCTGAGATAAAGGAGCATATTCTAACCCAATGCAATGAAGCTAAGAACCTTGATTTAAAAATTGGAGGAATTGCTAACTAGAATTACCAGTTTAGAGAAAAACATAAATGACCTGAAGGAGCGGAAAGACACAGCTCGAGAACTTTGTGAAGCATACACAAGCATCAATAGCTGAAGCAATCAAGTGGAAGAAAGGATATCAGAGATTGAATATCAACTTAATGAAATAAAGCATGAAGACAAGATTAGAGAAAAAAGAATGAAAAGGAATGAACAAAGCCTCTAAGAAATATGGGACTATGTGAAAAGAGCAAGCCTACGTTTGATTGATGTACCTTAAAGTGACCAGAAGAATAGAATAAAGCTGGAAAACACAATTCAGGATATTAACCAGAAGAATTTCCCCAACCTAGCAAGACAGGCCAATATTCAAATTCAAGAAATGCAGAGAACACCACGAAGATACTCCTTTAGAAGAGCAACCCCAAGACACATAATCTTCAGATTCACCAAGGTTGAAATGAAGGAAAGAATATTAAGGGCAGCCAGAGAGAAAGGTCGGGTTACTCACAAAGGGAAGCCCATCAGA
>NW_016825936.1:36664-38439 GCF_001698545.2 Rhinopithecus bieti
AAAAAAAAAAAAAAAAAAAAAAAAAAAAAAAAAAAAAAAAAAAAAAAAAAGTAAATTAGTGGTTAACTGAGGCTAGGGGTAGGAATTTGCAGCGTGGCTGCAAATGGGTGCAAGGGATCTTCATAAACTGATGAAAATGTTCTAAGATTACTTTGTGGTTACACAATTCTATAAATTCAGTAAAAATCAGTGAATCTTATAGTATGTAAATTATTTTTCAATAAAACTTCTATAAAAATGAAAATATTTAAATAATTCAACAAACTACATTCCAGGTTAGGTACTGATCAAGTTGGTAGTCTGCTATGGCAGAAAAGTACAGAGTAGCTTATAAAAACAGAGATGGCTCAAATCCAGAGTTCTCTTTTATGTGTCTAGAAAGCCTGTTTCTAAGCCAAATTCATTATAATGAAAAATCATATATAATGAAGAATGATTATTAATTACACTTAATTTGGTGATTATAATATTTGCAATTACTCTAAGCCATCACAATTTGGTTTAAATAGCAAAAAGGAGAAACTCCTTCCTTAACTGACTAAAAGCAGAAAATAGCATGGATAAATAAGACTACCTATATCTAAATTTTAAAAACAAAAAATGTAAGCAATTCTTTAAATACCCCTTATATGCTGTCGAATCCCAAATTTTTAGCTCTATCCTGAAATTGTCTCTTGAATTCCAGACTTGCACTCCAACTCCCTCCTCAGGGTTGCCAACTGGCTACGTAATAGGCACTTATTTCAAATGTAATGACCAACACTGAACTACTGATTTGCTTTCTCCTCTCAATCTTTTCCTATGATATTGCTCACTTCAGTAAATCATAACTCCATCCTTTTGGCTGACAGGTTCTAAGTCTTGGAAGTCATTTCTGACTCATTCCTCTTTTTTCCCTCATAGTACATCTACATCCAACCCATCAGTAAATACTATTGACATACATTTGAAATGTTTCCAGAATCCAATTATTTCAATCTCTCTCCCCTGCAACCACTCTGGTCCCAGTCACTATTATTTCTCATCTGGATTATTTTTTGTCTTCTAACTAGTCATTCTGCTTCTGTAATTGCCTCTTATAGACTATTCTCAACTATGAAGCCAAAGGGATGCTTTTAAAAGTAAAAGTGGCCCTGCTACTCCTCTCTTCAAGACCCTCCAAAGGCTTGCAATGTCATTCAGAGTGAAGGCCAAAGTCTGTGCAATGGCCACTGCCTTTTATCATCTGCATCCCTCTGTCCCATCTCAGTGACTTCATCTATTACTCTTCAGTTGGCTTATTTCATACTAGCTATACAGCCCTCCTTGCTGTTTTTTGAAAACACCAATCATGACACCATTTCAAGGCTTTTATACTTGCTGTTTCCTGTCTGGACTGCTTTTTCACCAGACAGCTACATGCCTCTTCCTTAATTCTTTCAGGTCTCTGCTCAACTGTCACCTTATCGGCAAGGCCTTCCCCTCCAAGGGACTCTTAGTCATTTTGTTTCCATTGCATTTATTACCATATGACATATTCTTTATCTATTTATTTATATTCGCTTATTGTTTGTCTCCTCCAACTACAATGTAAACTCTACAAAAGCAGGAAATTTGTCTTGTTCACCTCTTTAGTCCCAGCCCTTAGAATAGTGTCTAGCACATAGCAGGGGCCCAATTAAACATATGCTGAATAAATCAATGAACAAACTCTAGCAAACTAAATTAAATGTTATTCAGAATGATTAAATTTGTGATTTCGATTTTACTTTTTTTTTTTTTTTTTTTTTTTTTTT
>NW_016825936.1:42471-64413 GCF_001698545.2 Rhinopithecus bieti
CAAAGGTTTGTTGCAAACATAAAAGAATAGAAAAGGGAGAATACAAAGTGTCAAGCACAAGGCCTGAGAAAGACACTGTGTTTGTAGCTATGAACTATAGCAGGCAGCTACATAGGATTCTGTATGTGATAAGTTGCCTTTCTCATGCTACATTCAAAATTCTCCCTTTGTCTTTGATTTCTGACAATTTAATTATAATGTGTCTTGGAATAGACCTCTTCATGTTCAATCTATTTGGGATCCTTTGGGCTTTCTGAATCTAATCCATTTCCTTCCCTAGAGTTGGGAAGTTCTCCAGTCGTTATTTCTTTAAATAAACTTTCTGCCAGTCTCTCCTTTTGAAACTCCCAGAGTATGCATGGTTTGCTTAATGATATACCCTATATCCCTAGGTTTTTTTCACTCTTTTCAATTGTTTTCTTCTCTGACTGAATAATTTCCAATTACCTGTCTTCAAGTTTTCCGATTATTCTACCTTAACATGTCTGCAGTTAAAACCCTCTATTGTATTTTCATTTCCTTCAGCTTTAGAATTTCTATTTGCTTCTTTAAAATTTTCTTTGTTGAACTTATCAGTTTGTTCATGTATTGTTTCCTTGATCTCTTTGAGTTGTCTATCAGTGTTCTCTTGCCAAGCTTCTTCAAAACAATTATTTTGAATTTTGTCAGGCAATTCATAGATCTCTATTTCTTGGGATTTGTTACTAGAAATTTATTGTGTTCCTTTGGTAGTGTCATGTTTCCTATATTTTCTGTGTTCCATGTAGACCTGCATTTCTGTCTCTGCATTTGAAGAAGTACTCACCTCTTCCAGACTTTACGTACTGGCTTCAATAGGGAAATTATCCATCATATTACCTGTGGTGGGTGTGAGCCCACCAGCTTAGTGGGGTGTGCATCAGTGTCAGGTCTGAAGATACGTAGGGGTGCTGGGTCTGAGTAGGTGTGTGTGGTGGTGCCAGTCTAAGCTGGGAATGTGAAGGGTAAATTTGAATTTTAAACCCAAAAGTGTGGCTGAATAAGAGGATTAATATATATCTTCAAGGTTTTTTTTTTAAAAAGGGGATAATTTTATTTTACATATCTATTTTTTTAAGAAAATTAATACCAGTATGAAAATTTTGCAAAGCTTTCCTAATTAAAGTTGACACACAGTTAAGGAGAATTATTTGGTCTCATGAAAATTAGGTAAAACCAACTTAATTCAAATGATCCAGATATTTAAAGCATGTAAACACTGAACCAGTTTTGTGCTAGAAAAAAGTTACTAATATGATACAGAAGAAAAAAATATAAAGCACAAAATTAAAATCTGGAAGGGTCCTTAGAAATCATCTAATTACCTTTCATTTTACNTTTTTTTTGAGATAGAGTTTCACTCTTGCTGCCCAGGCTGGAGTGCAATGGCGTGATCTTGGCTCACTGCAACCTCCGCCTCCCAGGTTCAAGTGATTCTCGTGCCTCAGCCTCCCAAGTAGCTGGGACTACAGGTGCATGCCACCACACCTGGCTAATTTCTGTATTTTTAGTAGAGAAGGGGGTTTCACCATGTTTCTCTACAGGCTGGTCTCGAACTCCTGACCTCAGGTGATTCTCCCGCCTCAGCCTCCCAAAGTGCTGGAATTACAGGCGTGAGCCACTATGCCTGACCTAAAATACTTTTAAATACTTAGTAGGGCTACTCTACTACTCTTTTCTATTCATGTTCAGATTATTTATGGCTATTTTCTCATATATATGTAGGTTACTTTTGGAACATTTTGTCAAGTAGTATATGAACAATATTCATTTTTGGCATCTTAATTGAGCTCACATTGAATTTAGAAATTACTTTAAAAGGATCAATACTTTAAAAGTATGTATCAATATAATATATTTGCATTATATAGAATCTTTTTATCTTATAACAAGATATGCCCTTTCTTTTGGTCCAGTCAATACATTAACCAAATTTATCTGGTTAATATATTATTTCCAGTCATGACCGGTAGTCATTCTATTTAAGTTTGTATATATTAGATTGCTTAGGTAATAATTTTTTCAGCTTTGTTAAGGTATAGCGGACAAATTATATATGTTTCAGGCATTTAATCTGATATTCTGATATATATTGTGAATAATCATCATAATCAAGATAATTAATATATCACCTAATATAGTCACCACTTTTTCTTTTTTTGTGGTGAAAACACAGATGTACCGTCTTAGCAAATTTCAAGTATATTATACAGTACTGTTAACTCTAATTAATACTGTACACTAGATCTCCAGAACTTACTCAACTTGCATAACTAAAACTTTATACTCTTTGACCAACATCTCCCCCTTTCCTCCTTCCTGTAGCCCCTGGAAATTTCCATTTTACTCTCTGCCTCTTTGAGGTTGCCCACTTTAGATTGCACATATACATGTTTAATAATCCAGATACAGGCAAGTACCACATTACCTCACTTACATCTGGAATCTAAAATGAACCTTCAGGTTCATCTGTGTTGTCACAAATGACAGAAAAAACAGGATTTCCTTCTTTTTAAAAGCTGACTATGTGGTGTGGGTTTTGTGTCTATGTTATAAATGTGGTGTGGGTTGTGTATATGTGCATGTAACATTTCTTTACACACATACCACATTTTCTTTATCCATTCATCTGTCAACAGACAGTTTGTTTCTGTATCTTGACTACTCAATATAATGCTGCAACAAACGTGGGAGAACAGATATCTTCTTGACATACTGACTTCATTTCCTTTGGATATATATTCAGAAGTGGGATTGCTTAATCATATGGTAGTTCTCTTTTCAATTTTTTGAGGAGGCTGTATATTGATTTGCCTAATGGCTGTACCAACTTACATTCCTAGCAACAGTGCACAAGGGTTCCCTTCTCTCCACATCCCTGCCAACACTTTTTATACGTCGTCTTTTTGAGAGCCATTCTCACAGGTGTGAGTGATATCTCATTAGGGTTTTGATTTGCATTTTCCCTGATAATTAGTAATGTAAAGCATCTTTTCATATACTTGTTGGCCACTTGTATGTCTTCCTTTGAGAATGCCTACTCAGGTCCTTCATGCATTTTTATAGCAAGGTTTTGTTTTGTTTTGTTTTTTTGCTATTGAGTTGTACTTATTACTTACATAGTTGGGATATTAACCTCTTATCAGATACATGGTTTGCAAATATTTCCTCCCATTCTGTAAGTTGCCTATGCATTCTACTCTGTCAATTGTTTCCTTTGCTGTACAAAAGCTTTTGAGTTTGGTGAATTCCATTTGTCTATTTTCACTCTTGTTGCCTGGCTTTTGGAGTCTTATCCAAAAACATTATTGCCCAGACTAATGCCAAGAAGCTTTTTTTCTATGTTCCCTTCTAGTAGTTTTATGGATTAGGGCCTTATATTTAAGTTTTTTAATCCATTTTGAGCTGATTTTTGTATGAGTTGATTTTTGGTTATGGCTTAAGAGTCCATTTTCATCCTTCTCCGTGGGCCTATCCAGTTTTCCCAGAGTCATTTATTGATGACACTATCCTTTCCCCATTGTGTGTGTTTGGTACCCTTTTGAAGATCAGTTTACTATAAATACATGGATTTATTTCTGGGTTCTCCATTCTTTTCCATTGGTCTGATAAGTGTTTTTATGCCAGTTCCATGATGTTTTTATTACTATAGCTTTGAAATATATTTTGAAATTTGGAGAGTGTGATTTCTCCAACTTTATTTTTCTTGCTCAAGATTGTTTTGATTGTTTGTGGTCTCCTGTGGTCCCACATGAATTTTAGGATTGTTTGTTCTATTTCTGTAAAGAATCTCTTTAAGATTTCTATAGGGACTGCAGTAAATTTATAGAACACTTTGGGTAGTACAAAAATTATAACAATATTAATTATTCCAATTCATAAACATGGATGTCTTCCATTTATCTGTGTCTTTTAAAATTTCCTTTATTGATGTTTAATAGTTTTCAGTGTACAAGTTTTCAACCTTTTTGTTTAAGGTTATTCCTAAGCATTTTATCCTTTCTGTTGCTGTTGCAAATGGCATTGTTTCATTAATTTCCTTTTCAGACAGTTGTTTGTGTACAGAAATGCCACTGGTTTTTGTACTTTAATTTTGTATCCTGAAACTATATTGAATTTCTTTATTGCAACAGTTCTTTTTTATTGGGCATTAGGGTATTCTACATATATTACCATGTCATCACAAACAGAAATTACTTTTTTTTTTTTTTTTTTTTTTTTTGAGACAGGGTCTTTCTCTGTTGCCCATGCTGGGGTTCAGTGGCACAAAGTTCACTGTGACCTTGACTTCCTGGGCTCAAGTGATCCTCCTGTCTCAGCTTCCAATGTAGCTAGGACTACAGGTATGTGTCACCATGCCTGGTTAATTTTTAGTTTTTTTATTTTGTAGATACGTGGTCTCACTATGTTGCCCAGGCTGGCCACTCCTGGCCTCAAGTGATCTCCCCACCTTGGTCCCCCAAAGTGTGATTACAGGTGTGAGCCACCACACCCAGTTTTACTTCTTTCTTTCTAAGTGGTATGCCTTTTATTTTTCTTGTCTAATTGCTCTGGCTAGGACTTCCAGTACTATGTTATATAGAAGTGGCAAAAATGGGGACTCTTTGCCTTATACCAGATCTTAGAGGAAAAGCTTTTTCTTCATTAAGCATCATGTTACCTGTGGGATTTTCATATATCGGTTTCATGCTGTTGAGGTAAGTTCCTTCTATTCCTATTTTGTTGGGAGAGTTTATCACGAATGGATGCTGAATTTTGTCAAATGGTTTTTCTGCATGTATTGAGATGATTGTGTAGTTTTTAATCTTTCACTATGTTACTGTGGTATATCATACGGGTTGATTTGCATATGTTGAACCACCTTTGTATCCCAGGGATAAATCTGACTTGGTCATGGTGTTTGATTCTTTTAACATGCAGTTGAATTCAGTTTGCTGGTATTTTACTGAAGATTTCTGCACTTAAATTAATCAGATATATTGGCCTGTAGCTTTCTTTTCTTGTGGTGTCTTTGTCTGGTTTTGGCTTCAGAGTGGTGTTAGCCTCATAAAATAAGTTTGGAAGTATTCCCACTTCTATTTTTATAAGAGTTTAAGAAGGACTGGTACTAACCTTTCTTTGAATGTTTGGTAGATTTACCTATGAAGATATCTGGTCCTGGGTTATTCTTTGTTGGGAAGTTTTTTTTTTTTAAATTTTTAATTTTATTTTCTTGAGATTTTATCTCATTCTGTCGCCCAGGCTGGAGTGCAGTGGCATGATCTTGGCTCATTGCAACCTCCACCTCCTGGATTCAAGTGATTCTTCTGCCTCAGCCTCCTGAATAGCTGGGATTATAGGTGCACAACACCATGCCTGGCTAATTTTTTTGTATTTTTTCATAGAGTCGGGGATTCACCATGTTGGCCAGAAGGTCTCGAACTCCTGACCTAAAGTGATCTGCCTGCCTTGGCCTCCCAAAGTGCTGGGATTACAGGCATAAGCCACCACATCTGGCCTCTGTTGGGAGGTTTTTGGTTACTGATTCAATCTCCTTTTTTCTATTGGTCTATTCAGGATATTTCTTCTTGATTCAGTTTTTGTAGGTTGTATGTTTCTAGGGATTTACCTAGATATCAGAAACTTTTTTTATAACCAAATTTCTCTTGGTTTGCAAGGTTGCTGTGAGAAATTAGCTGATGATCTTGCATAGGATTCTGTATGTGATAAAAAAGGAAGGTCACAGGTAAAATGACTTGCCCATATAACTTGTATGTAGTGACCAAACTGGTCTTTAAAAATATGTACCAAGAAGTCTCTACTCTTGCCTAACATGCCTTTTTTCCTCCTTTAAAATTATTTGAATCTAATTTTCCATAAAAAATGACAGCCTACACAAAGGTTTGTTGCAAACATAAAAAGAATAGAAAAGGGAGAATACAAAGTGTCAAGCACAAGGCCTGAGAAAGACACTGTGTTTGTAGCTATGAACTATAGCAGGCAGCTACATAGGATTCTGTATGTGATAAGTTGCCTTTCTCATGCTACATTCAAAATTCTCCCTTTGTCTTTGATTTCTGACAATTTAATTATAATGTGTCTTGGAATAGACCTCTTCATGTTCAATCTATTTGGGATCCTTTGGGCTTTCTGAATCTAATCCATTTCCTTCCCTAGAGTTGGGAAGTTCTCCAGTCGTTATTTCTTTAAATAAACTTTCTGCCAGTCTCTCCTTTTGAAACTCCCAGAGTATGCATGGTTTGCTTAATGATATACCCTATATCCCTAGGTTTTTTTCACTCTTTTTCAATTGTTTTTCTTCTCTGACTGAATAATTTCCAATTACCTGTCTTCAAGTTTTCCGATTATTCTACCTTAACATGTCTGCAGTTAAAACCCTCTATTGTATTTTTCATTTCCTTCAGCTTTAGAATTTCTATTTGCTTCTTTAAAAATTTTCTTTGTTGAACTTATCAGTTTGTTCATGTATTGTTTCCTTGATCTCTTTGAGTTGTCTATCAGTGTTCTCTTGCCAAGCTTCTTCAAAACAATTATTTTGAATTTTTGTCAGGCAATTCATAGATCTCTATTTCTTGGGATTTGTTACTAGAAATTTATTGTGTTCCTTTGGTAGTGTCATGTTTCCTATATTTTTCTGTGTTCCATGTAGACCTGCATTTCTGTCTCTGCATTTGAAGAAGTACTCACCTCTTCCAGACTTTACGTACTGGCTTCAATAGGGAAATTATCCATCATATTACCTGTGGTGGGTGTGAGCCCACCAGCTTAGTGGGGTGTGCATCAGTGTCAGGTCTGAAGATACGTAGGGGTGCTGGGTCTGAGTAGGTGTGTGTGGTGGTGCCAGTCTAAGCTGGGAATGTGAAGGGTAAATTTGAATTTTAAACCCAAAAGTGTGGCTGAATAAGAGGATTAATATATNTGAAGGTTTGTTGCAAACATAAAAGAATAGAAAAGGGAGAATACAAAGTGTCAAGCACAAGGCCTGAGAAAGACACTGTGTTTGTACCTATGAACTATAGCTGGTAGCTACTGTCTCCCCTACCTTCTATCTCTTCAACTAAGAAGATATACAAGAAGAGATGAGTTAACCATTCCTACTGTTTGTGATCTTTCCTAGATTGCACCCAAAAGGCATTTCCCTATCTATGCTTTTATTCTTTTATCATTTACCATGAACTAACCTTAGGTGAATATTTACTTTTTAATGTAGAAATGTTCTCAAACTCTATATAAATTCAAATATTAACTTAGAAAACTTAGAAACTTAGAAAACACTGAACTTAAAATTTATAACACTGATTTTTATATGATTAATAAGACAATCATAGGCTGTGACAGCCATGTTTTAAAGTATACACTTTTAAAGTATCCTATTTTAAAGTATACATTTCTTAACTGAAATCAAACAAAGCCTTCAAATGGTATTCTTCAGAAGTTTTAAACAGGGTTTTCAAATTTTCAGTCGGATGATTTGCTTTGTAAATATTTCTAAAAATGAAGATACTTGGTCAAAGGGTAGATATATAAGGATTCTACATATACTGTGTCAATATTATGGGTTTTCTTTTTCCTTTTTATTTTTTTCTTGAGACAGGGTCTCACTCTGTCACCTAGGCTGGAGTGCGGTGGCATGATCATGGCTTACTGCAGCCTTGACCTCCCTGGCTCAAGTAATCCTCCCACCTTAGCCTCCTGAGTAGCTGGGACCAGAGTTGCATGCCACCACATCCAGCTAATTTTTGTATTTTCTAGGCTACTCTAAAATGCCTGAACTCAAGTGATCCACGTGCCTCTGTCTCCCAAAGTGCTGATTATAGGTGTGAGCCACTGTGCCTGGGTATTTCTGGATAATTTTTAAGTTAGAAATGCTTTCTCAAAAGGTAATGTGTCAACACCTTTTAGTATGGCTACTATTAAACAAATAGAAAAAAGCAAGTGTTGGGGAAGACATGGGGAAATCTGAATACTTGAGCATCATTAGTTGTAATGTAAAATGGTGCAGCTGCTACAGAAAACAATGTGGTCGCTGGGTGCAGTGGCTCACGCCTGTAATCCCAGCACTTTGGGGGACTGAGGCAGATGGATCACTTAAGCTCAGGAGTTTGAGACAAGCCTGGGCAACATGGTAAAACCCTGTCTCTACATAAAAAGACAATTACAGGCTGTGACAAAATTAGCTGGGCGTGGTGGCTTGCACCTGTAATCCCACTTACTTGGAAGGCTGAGGTGGGAGGATTGCTTGAGCCCAGGAGGATTACTTGCAGTGAGGTGAGATCACTCCACTGCATTTTAGCCCCAGGACAATAGAATGAGACCCTGTGTCAAAAAAAAAAAAAGAAAAGAAAAAAGGAAATAGTATGCTTTCTCAAAAAATTAAAAATAGAATATATGATTTAGCAATTCCACTTCTGAATATACTCCCAAAATCTTTAAAAGGAGGGTCTTGAAGAGGTATTTGTATACTCATGTCCATAGCAGTATAGTTTATTCACCACAGCCAAAAGGTGAATGTAACCCAAGTGTCCATCAACTGACGAATGCATAAATAAAATGTGGGTATATATATAGAATGGAATTTTATTCAGCCTTTAAAAAGGAGATTCTGACTCATTACGATGTGGGTGAACCTTGAGGACATCATGCTAGGTGAAATAAGCCAGTCACAACAGAACAAACATTATATGATTCCACTTATATAAGGTACCTAAAATAGATTCATAGAGATTGTAAGTACAATGGTGACAGTAGTCAAATTCACAGAGATAAAAAGAATGTTGGTTTTCAGGGCCTATGGGAGGAAATTAATGTTTATGTGGCACAGGAATTTCAGTTTTGCAATACAGAGTTCTGGAGGTAGTGGTTATCATTGTACCACAATATTCATGTACTTAATATTGAACTGGACACTTAAAAATGGTTAAGACAGTAAATTTTATGTTATGTATATTTTATCTTAATTTTTTTTAAATTAAAATAATGTTAAAAAATTACTTACACTTTACACTGGTATTCATGCTTACTGGAACTGAGCAGTCTACTGCAGCTGAAAGAGAAAGCTAATAGTTCAATAATATTCTCAGTATTTATAAATGACAAATACCAAATGTGGAAATCACAAAATGTTCCAGACCTTGCAGTTGTTTATTGTACTTCTAGAGATGGAAAACACAATACCCTTGATTAAAAATACACTGTTGGGATTAATAAATCATTCAATACTGCAGAAGAAAATACTAGTGAACTTGAAAACACAGCAATATAAACTATTCAGAATGAAACAGACTTAACATACTTATAATGTAGTCCCAAAACAAGCTTGGGGGAAAAAAAGCAAAATGGAAGACTTACACGGCCTGATTTCAAGACTTACTGTAATGCTACAATAATTAAGGCAGTGTGGTATGGGGCTTAAAGACAGACATATAGATCAACAGAACCAAGGGGTTAAGTCCACATATATGGTCAACTGACTTTCAAAAAGTACTAGGACAATTAAATAGAGAAAAGATAACCTCTTCAACAAATGGTACTGGGAAATTTGGATATGAAGAGGTAAAAAAACAAAACAAACAAAAAACATCAAAATCCTTATACCATATACAAAAACTAACTCAAAATGGATCACAAATTTAAATGTAAGGGCTAAAACTTTAAAACTTCTAGAAGAAAACATATTAAGAAAATCTGAGTGACCTAAGGTTAGGTAAATATTTCTTGAACAGATTATGAAAACAAGTATAAAAAACTAAAGATTTCATAATTTTCACATCACAAAATATTTTCTTTTGATTTTTTTTAGCCATTTAAAACATAAGCATCATAAAATATAAACTAAAATTTAAAACTTTAGCTATTTAAATGAGAAGATAATAAAATTTAAAAGACAGTCAAAATTGGTGAAATTCAAATAAGGTCTGTAGTTAATGGGATTGCATCAATATTGATTTCCTGGTTTTGATAACTATACTATGGTTTTAAGATTTTAACATTAGCAGAAGAGCAGGGTAAAGGGTATATGGTAACTCTCTATACCATTTTTAAATGTTTCTGTCAGTCTAAAAATTTTTTCAGAATACAGATTTAAACAAGAAAATGAAAACACCAGCTACAGATTGCGAAAAAAAAATCTGCAAAACATATATCTAATACAGAATCTGTATATAAAGAAACTCTCACAACTTAATACTAAAGAGACAACTCATTTTTAATAATGGGTAAAAGATTTGAATAGCCATTTCACCAAAGAAGATATACAGGTGGGAAATAATAACGTAACATCACTAGAAATCAGGGAAATGCAAACTAAAACTGTGAAGTTATACTATTTCATATTCCCTAGAATGGTTAAAAAAGGACCGTCAACACCAAGGGTTGGTAAGGGTGCAGAAGTAATGGAAATGTAAATGGTATATTCCCTCTGGAAAACTGTAGTTTCTTATAAAAGTAAACTTATACTTAATATATTACCTCACAGTTCTACTCCTGACACATAACTTTACCCGAGTGAAATGTAAACACATCTGCCAAAATTGTATGTGAATGTTTATAGCAGCTTTACTCCTAATGGCCAAAAGTGAGTCAATACAATCCAAATGTTTAACAAATCGTGAATCATAAACAAATTGTGGTCTATTCATTAAATGAAATACTCCTTAACAATACAAAAGAATAAATGGTGGTACACAGAACAGCATGATTAGTCTCAAGATCATTAAGCTACCTGAAAAAAGGCAGACCCAAAACAATACACGATTCCATTTCTATGAACTTATAGAAAAGGTAAAACTACAGGAGAGAGACCAGATCAGTGGTTGCCAGGGATTTGTCAGGAGGGGACTGACTGCAAAGGACTACGGGGTACTCTTTGAGGTAATGGATTTTTTTCTATATCAAGGGTTGGCAAATTTTTTCTACAATGGGCCAGGTAGTAAATGCTTCGGGCTCTGCAGGGTGATACAGTCTGTTGCAACTGGTCAACTCTGCTTTTTAGTTTAAAACCTGCCACAGACAATATGTAAAAGATTGAAAATGACTGTTTGTCTACGGATAACTAAATTTGAATTTCATGTCACAAAATATTGTTTTTATGTATTGCTACCATTTAAAAATATGAACACCATTCTTAGTTCATGGGCTGTACAGAAACAGGTGGTAGAGGGTTTGACCTGAACGGTGTAGTTAGCTGATTCCTGTTTTACAGCATGGTTGTAGTAGTATTTATACAAATGTGTTCATTTTTCAAAATATTTATCTGTACACATTATAATCAATGCATTTTATAATGTAAGTTTTATCTCAATACAGCTGATAAAAGAAAAAAAATTAAACAGAAAAATAGCTAGCATCTTCTTTGTGCAACTTCCATAGATGTGTAAACAAAAAAGCAGATTACAAATTTTTATATTAAAAGCAATATCTAACAAAATATTATTAGCAATAGAGATAAAATGAAATAAAACAGGCATTATATAGATTTTAAATATAGTTAACAAAAATGGGTGTGAATTTGCTAAGTACCTAGAGTCAATAATTTGTATCACACTAAACCAAACAAACACAAATCCTCTTATATATATATAACGTTTTCATTTTTGCTATAGATGTATTTTAATGAGAAGTGAAGCTGGAGGTTTAAATTGAGTACAGAGAGTTCACATTTGCACATTTTTACCTTTGGCTGAAAGGATTTTATTATAGTGAACAGCCATGTGATTCTTGACCAGCTGGAGAGTGCTTAGTCTGAGAGAAGAGGAGTCAGTGCAAAAGCTAAAAATTAAAACATAATCATTATATATTTAAAACTAATATAAAAATCATGAGATAAACAAGGTACTGATTATTTAACTTATTCTTATAAAATGTTCTGAAATTCAATCAGAGATATTGATATGACATTGTGATATGAATCTTTAATCTTGCACTGATAATGCCAATGAGCTATTGACCATTTGGGTTCAAACCTTCCTGAGAATAAAATTTTACAACCCTGAGAATCTGAGGAAGAGATTCTAGGATATGACCTATTATTGCATTTAGAAAACTATTTCTTTTTGGCAGCTCTCAATCTTTTAACTAAGAATGTTTAGCTGCTTGCTTAATTAGTTACGACTGTTAATACTTAAACAATCAACGGAGTTTCAGAAATTCAATGAATATCCAATCCCAAATCTCTACATACAAATATTATATTCCGAGAAGCAAATTTCTAACTTAAACCTGAAAACAAGATCTACGTATCAGTTTACTACATTCTTTTTGAAGTACTAAAACTATCTTATAACAAGTGTAATCGCAAAGAAATTCCATGACATGAAACTCCTTGGTCCTCATTCAAACCATTTAAAAGAAATCTTAGAAAGAGTTAAGCACTTACATACAAGTATAAAATGTAAATGTAGGCAAAACATTTTAAACATTAAAAAGTTTTTGAGAATACATGCAATATGGTTAAAAAAATTCAGCAGATAAAACGGCATATGGAGATTGAAAAATAAGTGACTTCTCTACCCTGACCTTTAGTCTCCCTTCCCAGAAATACACTATGTTACTGTTTAAATGCATCCTTCCAGAGGCTCTGTGCATAATATAAGCCTGTGCAATAATTACAAGCTTGATGCTACTACTAAAAATATTTACTGAATAAACGCCATTTACCATGCATTGTTCTAAACTCTTCATAAGTATAAACTTATCTCATCATTATTATTATCATTTATTCGAAGTGAAAACTGAGGCACAGAGATATGAGTTACATCTTCAAGGTTACACTGTTGATAAGGGATGCAGCTTCCATGTGACCCAAGGCAGCCTCATACTTACAACCACCATACCTATTCCAGCTCTATACATATATCCTTTAAAAGAAAGTTAGCAAACTTTACATATTGTTCTTTATCCTGATTTCTATGTACGTATATTTTAAATCTAGTTTCAACTTTTTATTTAAAATTTATTTTTTTAAAGTTTATGATTATGGCTGTATATGTATGTATGTATCACACTGTAAGACAAATAAGTGAGGCAACTGAAAATAAGATCCTCCCAACACATTTGGAGGTAACAGTATCCAAGATTTTTCATGTAAATAGGGAAAATAAGGCTTTCAATTATTTTGCCTAAGGACATACACTTATACTTCTAAGCTATAATTACAAAAATTTATTTTAAAACCTATCTTAAAATTTACCTTGAAAGCTTTAAAATATAAAATATCACAGCACCTAGAAATCCAGTTGGATAAAGAGGCCCATAGGCTTTTGCTCCTAATATGAAATGTATTATTCAAGTGCACTTTTTCTTGGCATAGCTTTTCCTTTTCAGTGCTTATGTCTTTAATACCTGCTACTTACCATTTTAACAAGGCAGGTATGCCTTAAATCAGGGTAGTTTCCTGGCAAAAGTAGAGCTGGGCTGCTGTAGCAGCTGGGAGCAGGAGACAGCCAAGTCCATATCCAGGGCACAATAATAGTTTGAAATCATAGACTCCAAAATTCTCTAATCTCAAGAACGCCTATATTTCATTAAAATTAATAATATGAAGTTCAAATATTCGTCAAATGAAATAATTTTTCCATCACGTCATATAATTTGCCAGTAAAGGAAACACTCAGACAATCTTTTAACAAAGTTACCATTTTAGGCACCTCACTTACCATTACTTTTGGTGCTCAAGTGTCCTTTAAATAGGCATGGTGGACCATATCTGGGAAGGACAGAGGCTGCTCTGACTTTTAACAAGAAAAAAAAATAATAAATTAGGATAAATGAAACACAACTTTTACAAAAACAACAATATTCAGTATTTTTTAAATTATAAATTTATCACAAAATAATTTCTTTCCCAAAAGGTGATTGTGTTTTTAGTGGTAATCTCCAAAACAGGAAGTCTGAGTTATGGCATTAAACGTAACTTAATATGCAAAATATAAATGCTATATCCCCCAAACAGAGACATTTTAAGAGGGTAAGATGACTAGTTCACTATCAGGTGGGCTGTTAAAAGCTATAACAAGGAGGACACATACAAAGTCTAGAAGATATATGGATGACTAAATGTAGAAAAAAGAAGTATCAAGATAGAAGAACTAAAATCTAGGACCAGAGAACAAAGCTTGTCAGAATAGATTAAAACAGAAAAACAAACTGAGGTCAGAATACCTATGAAGCTCTTTCTATGTCACAGGTCAGAGTGCAGGATGGAAAAAAAAATACTTAGGACAATACAAGCCAAGGCAATGCCATCTGAACTGGGAAAAAAGATAGTCATGAAATGAGCATAGCTTCTACCAAGAAAGAAGGAGGGTAAGACCTAAACATAAGAAAAAATACCAACAAACTCTCAGAAAAACCTCATTTCTCCAGATAGAACTGTGACTTTTTTCTTGTCCAGAATTTAATGCCTCTTCACCTGGAAATGACAACTCAACTTTCTTTTGGGTGACTGCTATTCCTTTACTCTTAGCCCAGGTGCTTCAAAGAGAGCTGACCCCACTGTCTGGACAGCTGCATTGACAGCGTCAGCAATGCTATGTGATCCAAGTCCCGCCATGAGATACACAATCCTGGGCCTTTGACTGGAACTATTAGGAAAGGTACTTTCATTTCACTGGGCTTGCTAAATCCAGTGAAGGGTCTAAGCAAGCCCTGTATTGCTGGTGGCCATCCTGAACCATATAAAGGAACCTGTCTGAGAAAGAAGCCTACACAGTCAAGTGGAACCAAGATAGAAAGAGATTCCTTTCCTTGGTGACATCATTTGAGTACCTGAGGCCAACCATGTTTGAAGGTCTACCTTACCTAGAGTTTTCTTTATATTAGCCAAAAAAAAAAAAAAAAAAAATCACATTTTAGCTTAAACTAGTATGAGTTGATTTCTTCATTTGTAGTCAAAATGCTATTTAGTAGTAACCCTGCCAGGCAGTGCTCCAAGCACTTTACTGGTATAAATTCATTTAATCCTTACAATACTATAATTCTCCCTACTTGATAGATGAGGGTAATTGAAGCACAGAGGTTAAACTCATAATTTGCCAAAGATTACACAAGATTGTGACAGATTTGGGATCTGAGCCCAAGCAGTCTGGTTCCTGGATCTATTACACTATCTTGACCAATATAAACTGCTCAGTACTTGAACCATGCTCTAAGCTACTACATCATGTAAAAAGATCATGTGAAACAGATCAAGAAGATATCTCAACTGTATGTAGTTTATTCCCTTCAAATTCCATTCTATTATATGTATGTTTCACTATAGGTCACAGAAAAAGGAAAAACAGGTATACCCAGAGAAGTGTGAAAGGATGAAGAGAATGAAAAAAGGTTGGAACCTAGTGATACTGCCTTGGATAGAAATGCTTCCCCACCCATCTGTAGGTGACAGCTGTGAACAAGGTGGTTAATATTTGGCCCCAGGAATCAAACCAGCTTCTCTTTAGCGTAAGATGATGATAAGAACAAACATGGAATTTAGATGTTCCTTGATGTCTATGTTCCCTTGTCTATTTACCATCAGATGTACACCAAGGCATATACTCATTGGTTTCTGCTATTCCTACAGATAAATGTCATATTAAAAGTGACAGAATTAGGGCTGGGCACAATGGCTCATGCTTGTAATCCCAGCACTTTGGGAGACCAAGGCAGGCAGATTACCTAAGCTCAGGAGTTCAAGACCAGCTTGGACAACATGGTGAAACTCTAACTGTACAAAAAAAATACAAAATTAGCTGGGTGTGGTGGTGTGCGCCTGTAGTCCCAGCTACACAGGAGGCTGAGGTGGGAGGATGATTGAGCCTAGGAGGCTGCACTGCACTCCAATCTGGGTAACAGAATAAGACCCTGTCTCAAAAAAAGAAAAAAATAAATAAAACCTAACAGAATTGAAGGGAGACATAGACAACTTAATTCATCTACCCTCTCACAGTTTCTGGGTCCTGCTTTGTGTCCTGTGTATAGGTCACATTGTCCTGTTTTTGTTTTTTTGCATGACTTGTAATTTCTTTTTGTTGAAAAGTTAACATTTTAGGTAATATATTGTAGCAACTCTAGATACAGAATCCTCTCCTAAGCTTGTTTCCATTGTTGTTCACTTGTTTGTTTAGTGACTTGGCTAAGCAATTCATCAGTCTATTTCCCATGGAATGTGAAGCCTCTGATATCACTCCTCAGCGATGAAGCTTTGTGCACGTGCACAATCACGCCTTCTCTAATGAGGTCTGAACCCCAGTCTTCGGGAGAAAGTCTCTTTCAAATTGTCCTTCCTTGAGTACTTTCCCTTAATTCTAGGTACCAAATACAGTTTTCTTATATCTTTTTAATTAATTCATTAAATTTTTTAAATACTAGAGACAGGGTGTTGCTATGTTACCCAGGCTGTTTACAAACTCCTGGCCTCAAGTGATGCTCCTGCCTCAGCCTCCTAAAATGCTGAGATTACAGGCATGAGCTGACATACCCAGCCTGTTACATCTTATACTCTTTTATGAAAGTATAACAATTCTTTAACTTTTCCTTGTATAAACCAATGTATGGTTTCTATCTCCAGATTGGACCCAGAATGAGCCAAAGGGGCATGAAGAAGTAGCCTAAAAACCAAATGCCAAGGAAAAGAACATCATTCTCTAACTATTAGGACTAAAATCCTGTCAATGAGATCGAAGATCTTAGTGCGGAAATTCATGGGTATATGAGAGCAGCCCATTTTCCTACACAATTTGATTAAAATAGCCAGAAGAAAGTCCAGTGAAGAATGATGAAAGTGTTTCTTGTGGCAGGGTTTCTCCGGAAAACCAAAGGTTTCGGAATCTACCATTGATAAGTGTCTCTATGAGACCAATAGATCAAAATATATATATATATTTTTTTGAGATGGAGTCTTGCTCTGTTGCCCAGGCTGGAGTGCAGTGGCATGATCTTGGCTCACCGCAACCTCCTCCTCCCAGGTTCAAGTGATTCTCCTGCCTCAGCCTCCCCAGTAGCTGGGACTACAGGCACATGCCACCATGCCTGGCTAATTTTTGTATTTTTTGGTAGAGACGGGGTTTAATTATGTTGCTCAGGCTGATCTCGAACTCCAGACCTGAAACTCCCAGAGTGCTGGGAAAAAAATTTTTTTCAAGTTACTTTCAGTTACCTATACTAATAGGTTGCCTCCTCTCCTCCCCAAAGGTTATTGATATTAGAGTGAAAGGCAGTTTGTTATTACCAATCTTTTCTTCATCTTCCCCCATAGGAAGCTGGAAGCAACGCCTTATATGCTACCTAGTCCAAGCCCCCATTTTATAAATAACTGAGGCCCAGGGATGTAGAGTGAGGTGAAGATGACCTAGTTAATAGGAAACAAAGATTACAAACAAGACTAACCGTTTTTCAGTCTGTTGCTCTATTATACCACTATTTAGAAGGTTTGCCTTGCAAAAGAATGTCTAAAATGTGATTACAGTAAGAGCATGACAAAAGATAATTTTTCTTTAGATATTTTAATATTTTATGCTCTGAAATAACTAAAAGCACCTCCTAATGAAATCTAAGAAATTTATTTTCAATTAAGTATTTTAGCTTTGTCTAAAATTATTTATGGTTTCCTATTAATAATAATTTACAGTATATGAAAGCTGACTGCCCCAGTCATTTGCTGATTACATTTATTTTAAAAATTCAAAATTAATAACAATATTTGATATTATCATATATTATATCCTAAAATGAAGCTAACTAAATTGTGCAAGTTGTAAAAATATTAACTTTTACATTTGGCATGAACCCAATTTTTAAAATAATTCAAAAAACAAATACTGACAACTTACTAAATCTACTATACTCTAAATTTTACATATATCCTTTCCCCCTGCTCATCCCTACCATGGAATAGTAAGTAAATGCATTGGCTTCAGATTTTATATTTTTCACCTAGATTCAAATCCTGTTCTGCCACTGTGACCTTGGCAAGTCATTTGTGATCTTTTGCTTTAGTTTCTTCACTATGAAATAAGGCTAATGCCTATCTAACAAGATATTTTTGTACATTAAATGAGATAATTTGGAAATAGTTCCTAGTACATAGTAAGGGTTTAATTTTAGTTGATGTGCAAAATTCTTAAGATCATAAAGCGTTTTGATTTGTTTTTTCTGAAACCTAGGTTGGTAAAGTGTCAGAATATACTGTTTGCCGATCAATGAATAGTTATCTCCTACAATCAGAGTAGCACTTATTTTGATCAATGACTACATAATAAAGGCAGACTCATTCAAAAAAAGACATCCAGGAATCATTTAGCAGCTTGGTTTAAAGGCAGTCTTTTAAATAGATAAAAACACTGTATTAGGAGGGGCGGGGAGTCTAAAGATTGCCTCATTTGACTCGAGGAAGGAATGCTACTGGTTCAGAAAGTGTGAAAATGCAAATTATTTCGTTTGGGCCGATTTGTAGAGATTTAAGGTTATATTTCCCCACCCCCTAACCTCACCCCATGATGTCCACCTGACTTAAGAAATCAGTAGAGAGCAGGTGTATATAGTGATTATGGATTGCTGCTAAAACTGCAGTCCGCTGACCAATAACACTGCATTACCTGGAAATTTATTATAAATGCAAAATCTCAGCCACCCCGAAGGGACCTACTGAATCATAATCTGCATTTTAACATGATTCTGAGGGGATTCCTATTTACATAAAGTTACAGAAGCCCTGGGTTACTCAATAGCTTTGGGGGAGGTAGTTACTGAATGGGAGATTTCGTATTTACTGACCACTTAAAATGTGCCAGGATCTTCTCTACATTATCTGCATTTAATCTCCAAGAACTTCATGGCTTGAGTATTTGACCCTCATGTTCAAGAGACGAGAAAACTGAGGGTCGTCTCCATGGAGAGCAGAGGGGTTTGATTTGGGGCCCGGGGAGGTCTGACTCCAAAGACCAAACCTGGTTCCTCTGCCTGGGAGCTACCGAGGTTTTAACGGCTGCACAACCCTGAGTTCAGGAGACAGGGGCCCCTGGTGTCAGGGCGACAAATTCAGGGCAAAGAAGCGGACCTGCGAGGCTAGCAAGCAGTCTCTCCCTTTTCCTTTGCGCGGGCCCGGGCTGCTCCGGGCAACACTGGCGATTCAGCCAGGGGTAGGAAGCGCCCAAGGGCGGCCTTGCACTCGGCTGCCCGGACCCGAGGCTGGGAGCGCCGGCTGGAGCAAGGGGCGAGGCGGCGGTAGCCCGTGACAACTGCCCTTTACCTCTCCGGCTGCCATCCATGCTTAGTCCTCTTGCAGCCGCCGTAGGGGCACGGGAGATCCCCTTCGGTCCTTCCCCTGGCCGGGCCCAGCCCCGGCAGTGGAGGACTGGAAAGTAAGAGTCTGCAGGGGCGGCAGCAGCAGGGAAATGGTTCCCAGGCCGGTTGCTAAGGGCCGAGTCCAGTGAGTCGCGATTATGACGTCACGGCGCAGGAGACGTGCGTTCCGCAGCCCCGCGCGTTCTGCAGCCCGGCTCCGAGGGTGCCCGGTATTAGGAGGACAGTTGCGGACGGAGAGACCTGGCGGGGAAGATGCATCGAGCCCCAGTCTGTTGCTCTGGGATCTTGCCAGTCTTCCGCAGAGCGACCTCCTGTCAGGATCCAAGTCACCAGCACCTGGCAGGCTCTGTTCCTGCGGGAAGAGCAGGGAGAGGAGGTGGACTCATCTGGCATCCACGTCCCCTGGGTCCTGGAGAAAAGTCAAACACAAATGTTAGTTGAGGTCAGGGTAACATTTAACCAGTTCCAAATAATTAAATTTCAAAGCAGTCCGTGAACCTTTGGATTAGTGAAAATCCTAGGAGTGAAAAAATCTACATATTTACATCTTAATTCTTAACCTTAATAATAAGTTTGAATTTCCTTTCTGCTCACCAAGCTTCCCCCCTCCTGACCCTGCCTCCCTTTTATCGTAAGTTTCAATCCATTTTTCTTTATAATGGAAGAGAGCTGCAACATGAATAAGGAATTGATTTATTTATGGCTTTCTATAATTTGTTTAATTTTGAAGCAGTTACCTTTGAATCCTTGGAAATAACCTCAGAACAGGGTAGGAAGCATTCTGTCATGCAAGACTTCTCAGCCCAAATGTCCATTGACATTTTGGGCTGGTTGTATAATTCTCTGTTGTGGGGGTGCTGTCCCTATGAATTGTTTCGTAGCATCCCTGGCCTCTGCTCACTAGAAGCAAGTAGCTTCTCAGAAGCAGACCCCACCCACTCCACCTCCAATCCTGACAGTCGTAAATGTCTCCAGACATTGTGAAATATTCCCTGGGGGGCAAAATCGCAACTCTGTTGAGAACCACTGCTGTAATGAAAAGAATCCTGCTTTGGAAGCCTGATATGCAGAACTTAATTCTGAATTTTCTGCTACTTACCAGCTTGATCTTGAATTAGTTTCTAAAACTTTCTGAGCCTGAGTTTCCTCTTTTCTAATGTAAATTGTGAAAGTCGTCAGAATTAAAATAGAGTCACATGTATTAAAAAAGAAAACCTGACAGGTGGAGCTGAGGAAGGCCATGAAGGAGAGTTCTCATGCATGAATGCCTGATAATAAAAACTATCACAAAATACTGCAAAAACCACAACCTTGAGCAAAGACTCACCTTACCCAAAAAGATACTTCCATGAGGACATCTGCCCAGCAATTGTCTGTCCAACCTTGAACTGACGTCACCCTTGTTATTGATGCTTGGAGCTAAGGCTAATTACCTCAAAGCAATTATGTATGTAATCCTCTCCTTTTTTTATTTTTTGAAAAACCTTCATTTTCCTTTAATTCCTTGAATATGCAAACAATTTGCCGTGGCACACATATTCCCATTGCAATGCCCTTTCCTGGGTAAATGTCATTTTCTTCTGGAGATGTGAGGACTAAGCTCTGATTTTTTTATCTTGCCCAAATTCCTATCAAAGGGGTCTAGGGAGTCCATAAATTCTTATCAGATGAGTTTTATTTGACTTTATATATCATGACTTACTTTCCAATCTGATTCTGGCATAACATTATGAGACAAGGAAAAAAAATCAAAATATTTAATCCCAAAATATATTTCCTTGCCATACCTTGAAACTGCCCTGCAAAGTCTCTCGTGGGGAAAAATCCACATTCTGTAGACAATCTCTTTTCCCCTTTGTTTTCCTTCTTTCCTTTGCAAATCCAGGAGATAATCAACTGAGAGCCAGGCCTTTTAGGTCCGACAAGACACATTTTACAACCCGCTGTCTCTCTGAGGTCTGCTATCTGAGAGCGTCCTCTGCACAATAAAACTTGGTCTCCACAATCCTTTATCTTAACCCCAACATTTCCTTTCTATTGATCCCAGGTGTTCAGATAAACTCAACCAATTGTCAACTCGAAAATGTTTAAATTTACATATGTGTTGAGTTGTCCCACCTTTCTGAACCAAACCAATGTATTTCTTAAACATATTTGATTGATGTCTCATGCCTCCCTAAAATGTTTAAAACCAAGCTGCACCCCGACCACCTTGGGCACATGTTCTCAGGACCTCCTGAGGGCTGTGACACGGGCCATGGTCACTCATATTTGGCTCAGAATAAATCTCTAAAAATACTTTAGTGAGTTTGACTTTTCGTCAACAGTCTACCTCTCTGTTGCTTAGGATGAAAAAATGATGCTACTAATTTTGTAGTTAAAAGAATTAACAGTGCCTGGCAAATAAAAGAATGTATTCAAAAAATGTTAGTTTTCTCCATCGGGCGCGGTGGCTCAAGCCTGTAATCCCAGCACTTTGGGAGGCCAAGGCGGGCGGATCACGAGGTCAGGAGATCGAGACCATCCTGGCTAACCCGGTGAAACTCCGTCTCTACTAAAAAAAATACAAAAAACTAGCCGGGCGAGGTGGTGGGCGCCTGTAGTCCCAGCTACTTGGGAGGCTGAGGCAGGAGAATGGTGTGA